>NC_079155.1:127424882-127724882 GCF_947563725.1 Argiope bruennichi | reverse complement strand
CAACTTTTGTCCATCTAGCTCAAATCGCTATGAATCACTGCGCACACAGACAGACAGACATAATTCCAAAAAATGTGTTTTTCGGCTCGGGGAGGTCTGAAACGAGGAGATTTGTCAAAATCTTCTCGAGTTCGATTTTTTTCTTCTTACATTACAACTTTTTCTTTCACGATTACAATGTTTTCCAACCATCAGATACAAGACATCAAAAGTCTTCCATCTATTTTATTTTAAAATCTTTTATATGTCCCGGCATTTAACTCTTAGCAACTGCACTAATGCAAAGAAAACACATCCCACATTTTTCATGGAAAAAAAATTTCTTGGCCACGGCATTCTGTCCTGGAGATATTGATATCATAAAGCTCGGCCACAAAACATTCGGGGCATTTTTCTTGTATGCTTTATTTTCTCGGTAAGTGGCCGCAGTGCATTCTTTCCCAAGACATTTATCTTGCTTCTTTTGAGGGAGTTTCGTTTCTTTGAGTATTAAATTCTTCTTTGGGACTCTCGGAATGATAAATAATCTTCTGCTCCTTTTCTGCCGTTTATTTAAACAATTTATTTCGGGAAACATAAAAAGGCGAAATAACTACAAAGTGAAATGCAATGAAGAAAAATACCTTTTTGTGTAATATTATAATAAGTTTGACAGTTCTAAAGTTGTTTCCGAATTTTTTGGGAGGAATTTTATTCGGGACAAGATAAAACTTTTCTCCATATAAATTGAATGTAAACGATTTTTAAAAACATACTTTTAGAAAAATCCTAAAAATATAATTTTTAAAATACATTTGTTTATTAATTTCTTTTTTTTACACTTACGTATACCGACAGAAAACTTCTGCATGCAATCCGTCTATGGAAAGCATCTCCTTTCGTTTGCATGACCGCGAACACACATGACTGAAACTGGGCTGCTAGATTTATCATCTCAGAGTTACAGAATCATGTCAAATTTTCGACCGAATCCTTTCAATATTGAACACCCAGTGGTCTGTACGTTTCCGTAAATGAAAACTTAATAAATCGATAACGCGATGGCTTAAATCAAATTTGGCTTGTGGTTTTGTGACTACAATTGTAGTTCTTGGTCAAATTTTGGTTTCAGTCGTTTGGAAGAAACGTGGCTAAAACACAAATTAGATTTTCGGATACTATTAACCGTTCGATTAATTGCAGAAAAAAGTAGTCTGAGATCACACAATAGATTCAGTAAAAAATGCTAAATTCACGCTCAAGGTGAATATTTCGTAACCATTGTAGGCCAGTGTCATTCGATAGCGCAGAGCCTTAGATAAATATACATATTTTGGTATGTCGTTTTGTGACTAAAATGCTATGCTATGTTGGGCGCAATCGGAGGATAGGAAAAAATACGAAATTTATTCTCATTTCTCTTCGCTGTGTTTATGGACTTCAAAAAGCGACGAGGTCTCATGAAAAATGCTACCTTCGGGTTTTTCTTATTCGTAATTCATTATCCAAAATATTTTGAGTTCATGAAGAAATATAAAAAAGAGAAAAGAAAAAATGCAGGAAGACTAAAGAAGAAATCTTTGATGATATGGTTTGCTCATTAAACATAAAAAAATTCAGCATTATTAAAATTACTTCACCCGTCAATCTTTCTGTTCCGACCACATAAGTCCCGATGACCGACGATTCTGTTTATAAACATTCACATTTTAGGAGATTATATAAGAATGCACCTAAATACATTGTCTTATCGGAAACTTTCGTAATTTTCTATGAAATCAGGTATAAACGGAAACGGGTTTGCCGTTTCAGGTGTCATCTTAATTCGACATTACATAAAAGCTATTATTTATCTAACCATGATCAGAACGATTACGATAGGACACAATTTATGTTTATTCCGATTAGCTACAGTTTAGTTAGCCTACCTCCCGTTCTGAAGCCACTGATTGCTAGTTTGAAAAAGAGCTCTTCATTTCAAATTGGCGTCAGATTCATCACTTCCCACACCAAACCTTCGCACAGTGCACCAGTCATCTTCTTTCGACCTGGAATTAGTCATTCGCTGGTCGTCACTTGTTTGCACAAAAACATTGATTTGGAAACCCCCTCTTCCATCAGTCACTGAAAATGTATCGATTTTCGGAAAAAATTTCATTTCTCATCAAAATTCCTATTTCGATAATTCTCTAAATCATGTATCTTTATTTAATTTTTACTTATATAAACGTATATGTCTGTGCATATGTTGGTCCTCTACAGGCTGAATCATTTGACCTGAAACTACCAAACTTGGCACATACATACTTTGCAGAGTGAAAATGCTCACATCGAAGTGTTTTTTAAAATTTTAATTAGAATTTTAACTGATTAAAACTAAGATTTTGGCTGCTTTCAATGCAGCTTTAAGCGCATTCGTTCCGCATGCTAATGTTTTCCTCCCCTGTGTTTCAAACATTTTTCTTTCTTTCCCCCCTGTTAACGTGCGGTTTTATAATTTATTCTTACTGTTATATTTTTTATTTCCTTTATACAGATACATATATATCCTAGAAGATCTGCTTGTTAGAATCAATATCATGCCCCTTGTTGGATTCGAACGTAATAACTATATTATCAAAAGGAGAGGGGTGAAAGGGCTGAAAGAGTTTGGTTTGTGATTTTATGACGGTTATGAAAAGGAGGTAAAAATATTTTAAACTTGGTTACGTCAAAGCACAGATACTATTCATCATCTCCAGAATTCAAAAAGAATAAACTCATCAATGATATAAATTCCATTACTGTTCAATTATTTCAAAATTAATTTAAGTACAATTTCTCCAAACTCCTTTCCTTTATTAAAATATTAAACCCGTTTCACAGCTTAATCACAAATATCTCTAGCAATATGTTGCCAATGTTAAAATTAAAAAAGTTTTCTATGGATAGTTTCATTTTTTAAATTTCATAGTATAAATATCTTTTAATATGCGCGCGCACTGATTTACTTTTGAATTCTGTCTTTCAATTTATTCCAAATTCTTTAAATGTTTAGCTTAATTTCATCTCGCATTTCAGCGTTTCTCAAGTTCTGTGGCATTTTAGGTCTTTCCCCCCCCCCTTGTTTTTAAACTTGGATTCATTGAATAAAATTTTATTTCACTTAATAAACTTGTCAAATTGTTAAACAATTTGTCAAATACGGCATTGTTAAACAATTTGTCGAGTTACTATGTATTTAAAACGTATCAATGAACATTTTCTTTTGAAACTGACAAAATACAAATTTTTGGTCTTATAACTTCTTAGTAACTTGAATTCAAAAATTTTTTCTGTGTTACTCATTACCGTCATAACACAAGGACGTAAAGTTGAAATTCTGGATTCTGAATGTTTAATTATAAACAATATGAAAATCATGGCCGTTAAAATAATAAGAATTGGAATAAAAGGCCCGTATGTAACCAACCAAAAATGATTTTACAAAAAAAGAAAAATCCCAACTAGAGATACTCTTAAAAATATGCATCTTTTCACACACGTTTTCATTCCTTTGATTTCTTATTCCAGGAAAATTTATGTGAGCTTTATATACATTTTGGTAATCACTGGATTTTTAATTTTATGCGCAAATGATATTAAGATAAGCATTTGCACATTAAAAATGAAAGCGAGGAACTATCAAGTCTTTGAAAAGAAAGGACTTCTTAGGCTGTCTTCTCTTAAAATTATCAATTTCTTAATTTAAAATTTTATCTCTTCATATTTGCCAGAAACTTCATACCAGGACTAGACATACATTGTACAATTGCGGAGTGCGAGATTCAAGCAATTTTGACAAATATGCAAAAAATGGTAGAAATCGTATATCCGAAAGCTAAAGCGCAATAATTAATGTATATTCCTCAGAGTCGGAGGACCGGAAACCTCTTAAGAGGATAAATATAAAAGTTCGAGAACTTTACAGTGTAAAAGTATGAATAATTATCTTTTTCTTATACAAATAAAGACCACATAAATGCAAGGCCCTATTTGGACAAACATCAGAACTCAAAAAATATGTAATCTGATATAACTAAAAATCATCAAATACCTTAAGTTAGTTTATCGTGCAGAGGTGCCAATTGCTAATACAGAAAGGACCAGTTTTTTTATGTGAGGACAATTGTTATTCTATGAAGAATGTTGTCTACTAGCGTTGGAATATTTCTGCTGGAAGCGAACACTATTCTTGCGACAGTGAATAGATATAAAATGCAGTGACTGAGTTCGATTTTAGTTCTTCATTTCTATAACATGATGAGATGGCTGTAATAGTTCTGAGGAAGCTAGTCTAATTCTTTTATATCGACGTCAGTACAGCAGGTCCCTACAGTTCGTTCTCTGTGGACATAAAGAGATTGAAATTTAATTGAAACAACTTTCAAAATGGAATCGCAATGTAGGCGGAATGGAGCTATTTAGAATGTCTTGGTAGGTTCTTTTTCCTTCCAGAGGGCCCAAATGATGAGAAACAACCCCTAACCATTGTGTATTCTGCCTAAACTTGAACCGTCATGACAAATGCCTTTGCACCCAAAAATTAAATGCATGCGAATGCTTTTAATTATGTAGCATACATCAAAGCATATAATGTTATAATTATAATAATGGAAATAATGCAATAAAATTTATTGTCATATATGGTGCTTAACAAATGAAATATAAATATTATATTTAAGTATTATTTAATTTATAAATATCTAGAGCAATATTTAGCAAAGGATGAAGATATTTAGCGTATTTCTGAGCATTGTATATTTCCACATCAATATCTGAAATTTCGAATTTTAAGAAACAGCATTTTTTAGAATAACCTCTCATCATTTAGCTTCTGTTAGAGATCAGCTGAAATTCAGCTGCTGCAATGACATTATTACAGTTCTAATAGAATTTTTTTGCCAAGCAATCCCATTATCTGGCCACAAAATTATAAAACAAGAACACAAGGAGTGTACATGTGTGTTTGCGTGTATACGCTTGCTGAAAAGACACATTTATTTATAACAAGCATTCACATTTTCTGTATTTATTTCGGATTTTGATAGAATAATTCGTTACCCGTTGCCACTTGTGCAGAAAGTTTGGCTTAAAACATCATATATTATAAGGGGAAAAACATATGCGAGTTATTTTTATGAGTTCACAGAAATATGGCACACAAGGAGTAAGTCGTGTCCTTTTTTCTTATCTTCATCAATTTCCGGTTGGTCTCTTACATGTCTTCGTTGCTCGAATAATAACAGCAAAATATGATTACAAATGTATTCTTTTCATAGTTTAAATTAGAGAACAGTTCGCCCAGCCTTTCTAGAAAAATTTGAAATAAAAATGTGCACATACGAAAGTGCTCAGATATTTCTTATCATATAATGCATACTTATGATCACTTTCTTTTATGAATCAATATTTGCCTAAATTATCATTTATGAACTCATTCGTCGGATTTTTTTTTTTAATTTTCTGGAAGCCTTTCAATATAAATTAGGTAAATCGGTACAATTAGAATGTAAGTGTAACTCACGGGTGATGCTTATGGCACTGAACGTGTTAAGACGCCAAGTCTGCGTTTTGTTGAAAGCAGCCGCTTTTGTATTCGCCCGTCTTTGCACGGGCTACGAATTGCAATCCTCATCCTGCATTCCATCTATTTGCAGCAAGTGGGCACTCGCATGCTTAAAAATCCTTCCGGCATTGCTGCTGGGTCATTACCATTAGTTGTCTGGATTTTAGGCTGGAGTAAGTACTCCCGAATATTAAAGCCCACTCATCATATCCTCATTTCCGATGCCTCGTTATAGAAGAAGAGAAAGAAATGATATCTGGAATTCACTATGAACGATGACTCTCGTCTGAGAATGAAAAAGCAATAAGCAGCGCTTCCTCCTCTATCCGCTTTCATAAAGGTGGCATATGAAAGGAAATATATTGCTTATGTTTTCTCTCATTTCTTTTTCTTGATCGAATATCTTATAAACATTCTGATTTCAATTAAATACAATGGTGAGCAAAACAACATTTATACTTTTGATACCTATTCTGAATTTTACATTTCCCTGTCATTTACGGTAGTGATTACTAAAAAACTTTTGATATTAAAATTTGATTGCATTCAATGCATTATGAGATAAAAGTTTAGAATATTAGGGAAGAATTTAAATCAATTTTATTTTCCTATTTACGAGGAGATACCGTAATCATCCAAAAACTCAACTTGAAATTTTTATAAATCTAGGTATTCAGACTTACCGAACAAGAAAAAAACTGTCTATTTTTAGCCTGTCTGTAGCCAGTGAAATATATAAATCAAAAACGCACTCAGATAAAAGAATGGAACTTGGTATGTGACTCTAACATAAAATTTGTAGGTGTTTGCTTTTTTTTTTCTTTAAATTTTGGATAAAAACCGCCGAATGGAAATCTCTTTGTCCAAATCCACATGGATATAACTGAAAACGCAATAAACAAGATCACTGAAATTTGCTAAATAATTCTATCTTCAGAAATGCAGATGTGTAGTAAATTTTGGAAAATTCGTTCTCTACCTATTTATTCACATGTATGTGAACGTGATAAATGAATATTGATACTCCGTTTTGTAACTAAAGTTTTAGATTTGTATCAAAATCCAGATTTAATCTATAAAATGAGAAAAGGTTCAAAATTTAAATTTGGTTTTCTTCATCACACTATAAGAAAGAAAAAAAAGAAAGATTTACTATTAAGTCGTAGCACGTGAAAGACGTATGAGAGAGACTACTCACTTTTGTGGTCATCCCATGACCTTGGAGGGTTTGCTACATTCCTTCTCATCCCTTTTCCCTCGAGGAAATGCAGATTCAGAAGATGCAGATTTTTATACAGTGAACAGAATAGAGTTCCTAAATAAAAGAAAAAGTCGAGGGGAGCGATAAAATAGATATTACTGGAAACTTCGAGAATTTTAACAAATGAATCGAGATACTCCTGATTGGTCCATAAATTTCTCGTTCCGCCTCCCAGGAACTATAAAAGTCTGACAATCTCAAGCCGGAATGAATCGGAATCGTAGTCGGAGTCGTAGACTCGTAACGAATCGTCGAGAGGATAATGAAGCAACGGCGGAATTGTCCAGCTTTGGGTGGAGTTCAAGCGAGTGCTGAACTGCTATGTGCCGAGTCCTGGTGTTTATTGTAGAAATAGCGTCGTGTCGTGTGTGGAGTAACCAGTTGTACAATAGTGAGTCGGCAGTTGGATACAGCTAAAGCGAAGAGACAGTGGAGGATTTGGAGAGACCGTAAAGGGGCTCCAAGGATCCCCTCTCCTGCTGGATTCTGTCCAGCCGCTTTGTGTGCTGTGGTCGATTTCTTCTTGTGGGCTACTGTTGTTGTAGTGTGCTGCTGTGTGTTTATCTCGGCTGTATATATTTGTCGTCTCTGTGTACTCGTGTCCTTCGCGTAAATAAAAGTCTGCGTCATCTTTCACTAAAGGACTGTTTATTTTTGCATCGACCAACAAATCAAAAAGAACCCTAGACGGAAGTATTAAATCCGTAACAATATGAAAACATTGATAGGGCGAATCGTTGAAGCTGAGTACCAAACGTACAAGAAAAGGCTTTTGAAAACTTTAATTCAAACTAGACCTATTATTTAAAATCAATCTTTTGTTTAGAGAATTATCTTCGGGCTTTAGAATTTTATTCATGAAATAATATATAAGTAAATAATATATATACTGATTCTCTTCTATTTCAGTGCCCATTCCATAGTAGACAATGGTACCTGCGACTGTAAACAAAGAAGATCCCTTGAAAACGTATCTAATTACCACATTTTGGCGAGAATACTTACTTCAATTTGCATGGTGAGTAAACTTTAAAAAATAAAACAAAGGAATATGTGAAAGAAATGGAAAGAAGTAGTTCAGATATAGTAGCAATTATTTATTGGCATCCCACTCATTTAATTTAGTTTTAGAAGAGATTATTCTAGCAGCAACCTTCAACGCTTTTATTTATGTGTTGCACATGCGTGTGTATGCAAGACAATAAACCGTTGTCAACAACAAAAAAGTGATTTATGAAAAATCATAAATCATTGTAATTTGAAAAATCATCATATCATTTGAAAAATCCTCATATCATTTGAAAAATCAATCATCAATCAAATTTGAAAAATCATAATCATCAACGATAAATTTGAATTGTGTTGTTTATTCTCTTGAATTCTGTGAATAGAAACGCGGAAAAAGTTTTATTTTGCTATTAGATTTACTAAGATTTACTTAATATATGGTCCCTGGGGTTTGGTTCTTTAGGAGGAGTTTTCATAGAATAAAATTATTTATATTCCAAGAACTACTGATAATTTCGGAACGAAATTTGATATATATATATGCCTTCTGTATCGATTAATTACTGCTGGACAAGCAATTAATTAATTATGTTAATTAATTTTGGTTAATCACTTTGTCTACTTCAACAAATCTCTCCCTTTAAGCCATTTCAATCTACACCGATTTTGTGAAGACACGATAGAAAATAACAAACTTACTGAGATGTTCCATTTCTTTTATTGTTGTTGACGACTGTACAACACTTCATCTAAAAAAGTAGCTGTAAAGAAAACAACTTATATTTACATACTTATATATTTGTCCCCCCCCCAGTTTTAATTTTGTTGTTATTTTTACAAAGATAAGCTTAAATTATTGATTTGTTACTTCTCTTTCCATGCATGAAATTCATATTATGTTTAGTACACGATACAAAATAATTATGTTAATTAATTTGTACATTAAAAGAAATGTACTTTCTTTTCACACAGTAAAGTGTGACATACGTGATACAGAAATCGTTCAAAACTTTCTACTTAGCGGAATTTTGAATCTTGAGTTATCAAATGAAGCATGCAGCGATTTCTTCGATGCTCATTAAGAACGCTATTCCATCCATACCTTTTTATATGGAAACAGAACTGCTGATTCTTCAAACAGTTGGGTAAACAGTTGGTAAAAGGAGCATATATTTGTTTTTATGCATTAAAATATTTAGATAACTAACATATCAACCCACAAAAAAAACGAAAAAAATTAAATAAAAAAGTGTTCATTTAAATATTTATAGTTAAATGCACAAAAGCTGTTCTATTTGCATCCATTATTTACTGACATTTCAACACGAAAAAATATATAAACACCAATAATATATATATGGGCACGAGATAAAATGCTTCAAATATCCATAAACAAGATTGACTTTTGAAAATAATGCATAGTTAAAATATTTTTTTATTTTTTTTACGGATTTTTTCACAATTATATCTAGGCATTCACAAGTGACTTTCAAATCCTCAGATAAAGTTTAAAGATAAGTCAAACTCATAGCTTCCGTATTCATTTTGATAATAAAATAAAGCATCTCAAACTCAAAAAGCGACTGTTAGATTCCTCACTTTTGTCCAGTGAATTAAATAAAAGGTAAATCAATCCACCAAAGAAAAGGTATTAAGTAAATTTAATAAAGTACACATTGCGATAGCACAATCAAACGTTTGCGAGATTAAGAACATGCGAAGCGTATCTTGCTTCGGGTGGCAAGTCATTTGAACAGTTACTTAAAACACTCCAAAATTTTATTATTGATATCATGTTGTACCAGCTATTACCTTTGTCATGCTGGGCATTATTTGCCATATTACTCATGCGACTCTGTTGCTGAAATATTCCAAAGTTCTATACTATTTTTATATTTTATCTGGTGCATTCTTTTTTTATGTAATTCACACACAAAGAAAAAATTTTACAATTGTAATCTTCCGTTTAGTTGTAAAAGTGTCTCGTCTCCCTATCCTTTGGTCGAGGAACTTTAAATCGCTTGATACACTAATATCTTATGTAGCAAAGTCATTTCCTATTTTTCGTCATTGATCTCACTGTATAGCGGGTTGCTTTTGCTGATTGCGTAAATTACAATTCTCTCTCTTTTCTGTAAGGCTTGCGCTCTGTGTTACCTTCGTGTGTGCATCATCAATGGTCCCCTCCCTCAGTTCAGTGAGCATGACAATCCGGCAGCATTTGCTGAATCGTGGACAACTCGGTAAGTAGTTTTACAGACACATCTATAACACATTCCACATATTTCTTGTTAAAATAATTCATTATAAATGTATTTAAAAATATTGATAATGTATTTTACTTTGGTTTATAGAGAAACATATAAGCATATTTCTGGATTATTCATTGCAAGTATATGCAGGATTTTATTTCAATTAAATTCTGCCTATAAGGCTACAAATTTTATAGATATAAAATTTGAATCCAAACTATCGCTTTCAATGCTCTGATCTGCAACAAGTACTTGTTGAATTTATTTGAAATGTCCGTACATTAAGAAGTATTTCGTATTCTAGGCTTGAACACAAGCATTCAATACGCTATCATTTTGTTCCATAATATGCAAGTTTTTAATGCATTTTTGGATAAGTCATCTGTATAATTGAGCTATTAACAACCGTAATGTGCTTGTAGTCATTGGCTATGATGGTCACAATTCAGGTAGGTTTTCTGTAATCACGAAATGTGGATATTATGAAGTCCAAGAATCTCTTTTCGCTAGTCAAGTGGTGCAGTTATATGATTTTGTAATAATGCCTCCATGTGGCGGCATGGAGTCATTATTGCAAAGCAGGCTTATAGTTCTATTTCTACTAAAAGAATACAAAATGAATCTTCATATAGTTGTTGCTTAGATCATGGCTCATTACATTTAAGTAAAATGTTCATTTAGTATACCGTCGAAAGACTATCCATTGTTTTGCTCTCATGTCTTTGTTTGCCATGTATGAGGGTCTGGTGCTTAACCAATTCTAGAGTAAAACGTACTTTTTCTGGTATAGTGCGGAAATTTGAAGATGTTGACTTAGAACACGTAGTGGCTATTGCCTGAACGAGGATCGAACCTAGCCGCGTAACAAGACCACAAGACAAAAGTCATTACTCATGTCCCGTAGCTGTTAGCTGATTTATCAGCTTTCACCACAGACTCTCCCTCCAGTGAGTCGGACAATATGGTTGTTGTGTGGTGATGTATCGTGGCTGTTGAATGTAATGCGCCTTGAGTAGCGCCAAGCGTTATGGCGAGCGTGTTGGGTGAGTGGTTGCTGTTGCTTCAAGTGAATTTGATGACTTTCTTGTTGCTGCGTCAAGTGTGTCTGATGACTTTTTGCTGCGGGTAAATGGTGCCACGACAGCTGCACAAAGGATGCGTGGTCAAGGTCACCAAAGTGACAGATTATTATGAGCGAGGATAGAACCTGGGACCTTGTGGTCCGCAGCCGTGTAACGAGACCAAAAGACAAAAGTAATTACTCCTGTCCCGTAGCTGTTAGCTGGCTTATAAGCTTCACCACAAAGTTTTGAATTCAAAATTATGAAAGCTACCAGCAGGTTTATGAAATCTTCAAAGCAGGACATAAATATAATAAACTATCTGATTGAGTTAACGTTTTTACAGCAGCATTTAATTCAATGCTTCGCCAATTATTGGCGCTTCAAAATATTATTAGAAATATTCTGGAAGCGATTGGCTTTTCATTCAATCACAGGAAACAAGATATAAAAGAAATCAAGAAATTTTTGCAAAAGTAAGTTTATCACTCGTCGAAATAGGCATAACTGTCGCCATAAGTGTGAATGAAATGACTTCATTGTTCCATATAAATAGTTTAAAAATTCAATAATCTGGGCGAACAAGCTGTAGGCCAAAGGCGCCTAGTTTTTTAAAAAAATAAAATAAGATGTTTGCCCAAAGAAAATAATTATTCCTTGGTGATACTCGGCAACACATTTATGGAAAACTGCTGCTAATTGAAATTATCCGCATTCATTCATACCCGGCACAGGCTCGGAGCAAAAAAGTGGAACTTCTTAATGAATACCAAATTTAAATATAGAGGATCAATTTAAAAATAAAATGAATAAATTTATGCAAAAAGAAGCTGAGATATTAAAAATTTTGTAAAATTATTACATTAAAAATTAATTGATTTCAATAATAATGAAATTGGATTATAAAAACACTAAAATCTGCAATGATACAGAAATGTGTCATGTATGTAACTTGCGCAAGAATGTGCATAAGGAGAGGACTAAAGTTGCGGAAAAAAGCTGGAAAATAATAGCCTTTTTTTATAGTTTCTAACAATCTATAGTAAAGAAAAGAAAGACCATCTTGCCTCGTCTTTGTTATAAACTTGTGTATTTTGCTACTTATTACAATGAGCAGAATCGATAATGCATTCTGGAGATTTTTCTTTCTTTTGTTTGAAATCAAAATTTAGTACAGGTTTATAATATTGATGTACTAAAAGCATAATAATATTCATATGTCTAGCTAGGGTAGTACATTCAACATAACGTCACATTTCTAAACTACAATAATCTTGAATAAATTTATATTTTTACTCTGTGTATTGATTAATTATCAAATATTCCAAATACTGAATGTTTAGATAACACGTTGCAGAAACATTACACGGTTGCCCACTTGACATACGAGTATACCCGGTCAGAATTCCTTCATGGATCTATCTGGGTTCAAAGAAACACTCTCGGAACATTTAAATAAAATTACAAAATTATTTTACATATATTCAGCAACCATATTTCACCTTTTGGTTTCCCGTACTGGCTTTCATATTTAAACTGCATTTGGGAAAACAATTAACATATTTCTCCACTTGCGGAGTACTCGAAACGAATACTGTTACTAATCTGTAATATTGTTATATTTCATGATTGAAAAGACATTTTTAGGGATATTGTATAACCCCTGACCTCAGAATTTAGCGACTTTAAAGAAAAAAATAGATATTTGAGGATGGATCATTCCATATTTCTGTAAAAGACAGAGATCTATACTCTTCACGAGAATTCCATGTTTTGGGTGATTATATGAGCGTAATCATTCACACGAGGAATAATTCTTTTTGGAGTGTTGATTATAGAGTGAGTTATCTATTTGTTGGAGCTGAACGCTATTACAGTTTTCAGTTTAGTTACTGTCTACTTGTTAGTATCTACAAGTTCTATTCTTTTCGTGCATATGAGTTATGTCTTTGCTGTCTAGTGTGCAAGTTTTGTTTTCTGTGCATTGTATTTTCTGGAATTTCCGTGGAATAAAGCATCGTTTTTCATTATCGAGCATGCACATCGGAAACCCACGGAGCGATTTCTGAAACAAGACATTACATGCATTAGCTTTAAAAATAAAACATATAAAACTTGCATTTCTTTTTCATTATTTCTAGAATGATGTAAACAAAAAAGAAAATAGAAGAAAAGAGCATTTGCGTTTTGTTTGGCTGATTTTAATCATCTTACAACCACAATGTACGTCTGGACGGAAATTTCCATTTGCCACGAGTTGACACGAGGCGAAACATTAGTTGCTGTATGACCTGTAAAGTCGATGATAAAGTCGGTCATACTTATTATTTGAGGTATTTACACAGAAAGAAGCTCAATGGAATCCCATCGGATAATATGCAAACTACTCCGACTATTCAAACCTATTCCTTCTTGCTGGAATGCATCCACCATGTTTTATATTAAATGGCTTATCTGAAGTGGCGCTATCGTGTCAGGGTAACACATTTGAAGGTTGAAGCAAAACAATGCACTGTGGAAACAAAATTAGATAATAATATATATTGCAAAAACATCAAGCAGCGAGCTTATGTTAGAGTTTTTTCTTAATTAGTCGTACCAATAAGTTCGTAATTGAAAAATTTTTCTTCCTACATGAATCGTTCAGCGCATTTGATGTCAGAATTATTTAGCAGGTACAGGATTCAATCCCAGGGGCGTTTAACCATGGATGATGACGTTCTTGTTGTATCATCACTTCTCAGAAAGCATCCGTCTACATGCAAGATTTTCTGGCCTTTTCAGTTTTTAAAAAAGAAACTGCATTATGTGTAACCATCTTTTAAGAGCAGCACTATCACAAATATTTGCCGTTGCAGATGAGCATTTATTCGTCCAAGTTTCTTGGACATCACGATCAAACAACTCCACATTTTGCGCGTTCTGGTTTTTGCATAAATGTATGCAAATTGACTTTTCTTACTAATTTGATGATACTCTACAACTTTACCACTACTTCTCTTATTTCATACCGTTTGCAAATTAAAAAGTTAGTTCCGATCTTTTTACTAGATGAACATTAAACTAATCTAATCGTTCCGTAATATTTAAAGATCATTGTGTGACTATAGCTATCGTTGTTACGAAATTAATGTGAGGAAAGCAGACATCAGTAGGCTATATACATAAATGTTTAAATATTCTCACCACTGAGCGTATTTCATGAAAGTTTCTTTTATTTGATTAGATTTCTCACATACCTCTACTTGCCTGCATTCAATCTATGGCTGCTCTTGTGCCCCAATACCCTGTCGTACGACTGGCAGACGAGCAGCATCCCCTTAGTGGAGAGTGTCTGGGAAGGGAGAAACGTTGCCTCTCTGGCCTACCTACTTGGTCTCCTGGCGTTGACCACGATCTCGATCCGTCAGCAGGTAAGATGAGGTAGGTTCCTTTCTTCGACTGCGTACCCCACGAACATGTCTTTCTTCAATACATAAAGATCTCTCGACAAACACCTAACCGAAATTCATAAGGTACACTTAAATGAAATAGAGACTTCAGTTCCTGAGGCATTCTTCGAAATGGTGGAAATTTCTCAGGTAGAAGTCTCTGTCAAAAGTCTCTGTTCGTCTAGGTCTTTGAATTTTAATTTTAGAGTTATCATTATCGTTTACAGATAACCAAACTTCCAACAATGGAT
The DNA here is from genome assembly GCF_947563725.1 of Argiope bruennichi. Taxonomy (NCBI): domain Eukaryota; kingdom Metazoa; phylum Arthropoda; class Arachnida; order Araneae; family Araneidae; genus Argiope; species Argiope bruennichi. Next base: position 127,710,052 of record NC_079155.1, on the reverse strand, counting down.
TCTTCTACAGCAAGAAGTTCACTACACCTTCGAGGTTCTATTTTTGTACTATTACGTTCTTTGATTTACATACGAAAATGTAAAAAAATTTTAAATTGATAAAGAAAGGGTTTTGTTAGTAGATAAAGTACAACTTTCATTAAAATGTTTCAACAATAACTAAAAACCCCATTGTCATACGTTCCTCTTTCCTGTAATCTATAAAATCCTGATTGCAGGGCAGTGAAAGTATTCACCAGAAATATTTAGAAAAGCGTTCCTTTTCATCTTACTATCTGGTAATAAGGTGTGGCTCGTAATAATATGAATCTTTTTTTTTTTTTTTACTATGGAATTGCATTCTTGTATTCCCATAGGGATTTAGCTGAAAAAAACAAAATCATTCCCCTTCAGGTTCGAGCGGAGAAACCCAATAATCGGGAACCTAAAAAAAAAAAAGAAAAAGAAGAAGAAAGAACGGTTGGGGATGGGATAGACTAATCAGAGAACGAAAAACAGATCGAAGATGTATCTAATCAGCAGAGTCCGGCTATCCGCTAGCGACTTAAGAAGATGAATCCTGCAATGAAAAAAGTAGAAATTGAGCAAACAATGGAGGAACAACTAATACGGCCCAAATTGCCCGAGAAAAGCTGAACGGATTAGCTAGGAGCTGAGCTCATGTAAGGCGCTTATTAACAAACCAATAACAGATAACGATAAACTTTTCTACTGGCAGTTCTGTAAGACGTCTAACGTTTCGCTTCAGAGCTCCTGCCCTAGAATGCAGTGAGAGAAGCCGGGAGAACATAAGAACGGCATTTCGTAGTACGAGCCTATTTATTTGACGTGAACGCAATGAAATATTTTCATGCTTTTCATTAGTAAAAAAAATCACTGACTATTTAATTATTTATCAAGAAACATTCACCAAAGTCTTCTTCAGTTTTTGTGAATAAAATTTAAGGCGCATAAATTTTAACTAACATTACAGTTACCGCCTATCAAAGTTACCGCTGCCAGCGTTTCTATGAAGCGAACATTGTATATGAGAAATCTAAAATATATTTAAAATTAGACTTGCTGGAATGCCAACACGAAGGTAAAAAAAACGTACATTTTTAATGTAAAACTACATTTATATAAAATATCGCAATGCACAAAATGAATATTCTCTCCACTCTCCACTTCATCATATTTTACTACTGCTGCTGTTACCCTTTTAGAACAGAGGAAGAAGTCTGGTGCTCGACAGATGCCTACAACCGTTAAAGAAATTTAAAAAATATATATATTCTTTAAGGAGCTGCTGCAGAATCTTCACTCATGGGCTTCTTCTCACTCTTTGTGACAACATATGAAGAAAATCTATTAGTTAGTTTGGATTTCTGTAACGTATGCCTTTCTCACTAATTTGTGTAACTTTGTCTTTTTAATGGTGGATAAAAATAAGCATTATAAGTAATCAGAATTTAAGGAAGAATGTGGATTACGGATTTAGGAAGCAAATAACCATCAACAAAAAGTTTTAAAAATGTTAACTTGTGTCCATTTAAGTAAAATTTCATGGTCTAATTTTTACTTTCTCGTACTTGAAGTATAAAGAATGAATCACAAATAATTCGAGCTCGAAATTTTGGCCACGTTTTAGACCGCCCAGAATTCGAAAAAAGCATTTTTAGAAAATGTTTGTCTGTCTGTCCAGATATATTTAATTGAAAGTGCAAAGATAATTCAAAAACGCTTTCAATTAGACAGATGGAATTTCGTGCTTGGTTTTTATATCACACTTGTAGATTTCTTTGAAATTTTGATCAAAATCTGTTTAGAGAAAGTCTGTTTGCCCGGCTGTTCGAATATAATTTGAAACGTTAACTACTAAACGAAGAGAGACAGATGAACAAAATTCGGAACACAAATTAAATATCTTTTGTATAGACACTTATAATATTTTGAGAAAATCGAACAATCGATTCATCTTCTATCCGTCTGTACTTTCAGAAACATGTAAATGCGATAACTCTAAAACGTAGTGATCTAAATACATCGAATTTGGTATGTGATTTTGGGACTACAAGTCTAGTTCTGTGCCAAATTTTTGTTTTGATCGGTTGGTAAAAACGAATCTAAAACACAAATTCATTTTTTGGATATTATTAATTTTATGTCAGGGATTAATCGCCAAAAAAATACGCCAATGATCACAATATATTCAATAAAATTATGCTAAATTCACGCCAAAGAATATATTTTTTTTATTTGCCATTGCCATGCAAGGTGGGATAATACCTTTATTAAAGAGTATACGAGAAAGTTATGAGGCATTCTGGTTTTAATATGATTCTATATTTCGTAAATGAGAAACTACAAGCTATTTCTTTACGTTTCTGAATGAAGTTATTCAACCCTCGCTCTGTTTATTTGTATTCCTGTAGTCAACAGAAATGTCATTTTCCTTTTGCTTTCAGGGCATGGAGAGACGCCGTGTTGTTTTGTCCTTGTCCCTGATGGTGTTTTCGTTCCTGCCCGCCTCCAACCTGTTCGTGACTGTCGGATTTGTTGTCGCAGAAAGAGTCCTCTACATACCCAGGTGAATACCGACGACTCGATGTAACAGCTGGGCTTAAGAAATCAAACTCTCAACAATAACCAATGTTCACCAACCGCCAGATCTCGACGTGCTAGATCTAATTTAGAATTCAACATTTTTTTTTTTTTTTTTTTTTTTGAAAGGGGAAAAAACGTTTGATTTGCACTTTTAATTTTGTGACTTTTGAGAACACTTTTGGGTTAGATTTAAAAAACGGAGCTGTCTTGTCCCATAAATTCGATATACAGAAATAGCGTATTACACTCATTTTGCTTGAATTACCAAAACAGTCATTGCTGTCAAGCCAAATCTGGCTGTTTTTGCTTAAAGTTGAACCGACTCGATTGCTTATGTCATTGAGCATCTTCTGACATCTAGTGTGTTTGTTTCCTTAAAGTGCGCAATAAACTTTTAAATTTTTAATCTTATTTTATTATACTTTGAATAAAGCAGAAATATTGATTGATATTACATATAAGTGAACACTTAGGCTGTTTCTGCATTTTTAATATAAAATTCTACACAGTAATTTGTTCTGACAAAAGTGAAGCACAATTAACAATCACTCAGAATTGCGGTTTCATCAAACTCGCCAATGCTTTTGCTATTGCTACCATTAAATGTCCACAAGTATACAGAATTAGAAAACTTTTGCCTATCAAGAAGAAGATATTTCGATTACAAAATTTCACCTTTGTACGCATGAAAAAAGTTAAATTGAATAAAAGTATGTAAAAAGCTCATGTTTTCTATAATTTTTGGATTAATGTTTGTTGGATATTGAATTAATGTTTCATTTTAAAATTACTCTAGAGTTATTTTAGGACGTATCTCATTAATTTGATTCATATTAATTTAAAGAGAAAAACATCTGAAATAACAATCCCTCCGATAACTTTATTCTACGACAGAGCATTCGTCTTTCAACAGAATTAACATTACATCCTTACATATGTTGTATCAACGAAATATTTAGGTCTCGAATTTGTGACCCTCTGACCTTAAGGCTAATGAATTCAAAACGAGTTCCTCACAGCTCCTAAAAATGTGTGCGTTGTTCGGTTGATTCTTTGACAGAGGGTATGAATAATTTCTAGAAGAAAAGTATTTGCGCGATATGCGAATGGCCTGATTTTCTTTTTCTTTCGAACAGCTTAGGCTTCTGCTTGCTGGTGAGCCACGGCCTTCAGCGTCTGATGCAGAGAGGACCGGTTATCGCCTCCATCTGCCGCGCAGGAGCATTACTGCTCATCGTGTTCTTCGTACTAAAAACCATGGCAAGGAACAATGTCTGGAGCAATAGGGAGGCACTAGTCAGGTAAGTGACCACAAACGGATAGTGTTAATACAAAACAAGTCAGATAGAAGATATAATTTTAATCAGATTTAGCATGGGCATGCATTCTTAGGTTTATTGATTATCCACATTTTGAAATTCAACGCTTGTGATTTTTTTAACACGAATTCACTAACATTGGCCACACTGAATGATCGACATTCTCATATTTATTTTTCAGTTTTAAAAAGTCATTTGTTTTTATTCATATTTTAAAGCAACTTTTTTTTTCATATTTTACTCCTTGCTACATTTTTATATCATGATAAAAACTTTCAGAAACTTTTAATTAATTCTTACAATTAGCCACTTCGTTTGGCGCAACATGGCCAAATAATGTTCTTATACCAAATCTATTTCGATTAGTAACTCAAAACGAGGTTGCAGAGTTCACAAAACTTTAAAAAATTGGTGGTTCCTTCGACTTTTGGTATTCTATATGGAAAACTGGAACCGACAGAGGTTAACTGGTAATCTTATGAACACAATACGCCATGAATGTTTTTTCCCTTTAAATACTAAAGATTTCCTTATTTTATGGAATGGCTCTTAGATTATAGTTACTGCATGAGTAAAATATAATGTTTTTTATACTAATTACTAAACATATCAGAGTATTTATTTTTAATAGAATAAAAAAAAAATCCAAGAAAATTTTTGAAATTTTATATAATTAAAAAATTTAAGGTATTTTATTTATCTAAAACACGAAATGTAATTTTTAATGCTTTAAGATAGTTGACAAAAAGTTCTTCGGTAAAAAAAAAAAACAACAAAAAAAACCTTTCTTCCCTTTTTTTTTGGTACAAAATGGAACCAAGTCGGCGAGAAAACGTCAGAATGAGGTTATGCTTTGGCTACCGAATTGAATCGAATTGTTTGACTGTATAACAAGTATCCGACTTTGAATTTTCCCGTGCACAATAGTATTGCTAGGTTGGCGCTGCAGTACACAAAGAAAAGAAACCCCTTTATGCACACTCTTGAATTTTTTCTCCACATTTAAGAATACCACCTGCTGCATGATGGTCTGCGAGTGAATTGCTATTGTACGTGTTCATATGTTTTTTTCCCTCTCTCTCACGATGGATACTTGTAATTTTTTAAAAAAATTCTCACGATGGATGAACCATTTAAGCCAAGCAACTGAATCAAATTATGCCAAAAGCTTGCTGATTCTCAAAAAGAATCCATTCATAAGAGACGATGTTATGAGGGGGAGGGACAAACTAAGAAGTGCACAATCGATTTAAAAATGTCCCGCATGAGAGGAAAGTGTCCTGTAATTTGAGACAACAAACCGCTTAGCATTCAGCAGTTCTTGTGGGAATGAGAACTCTGGGGGGAAAACCTAATCTGACAAGAGCACAAGAGGTCTAAAATGCCATTTTAGCATTTCGATTAATATAAACTTTTTACACATCCTTGAGTTCGAAAATCCGTTTTTGAAATCCTTTCAGTCTGTCTGTCTGAACACGATGGATCTGATAGAAATTCTTTGAATTAAATGGCTGGAATTTGGCAAGCTTTCTTTCCACAATATCTATAGCACAGTCTATTGCTTTAAAGATCTCTAAAACAGTCCGCTATCATTACTGTTTTGCTCGGGAGTTGCGATTCAAGCCTCGATTATCTGGATTCTACTAAGCATGAATCGCATCATACTATTCACAAATCGTAAGAATAAAAATAAACCTGACAAGATTAAAAGGTGACTTTTTACATAATCAGATTCTTACCGGGCCTGATATCTTCAAAACGTACCAGAAGAGATTCTTGGTAAGAGTGAGAAGTGCAGCTGTGGAGCCGAAGAGATGCTAAACATCTTCTTTGGTGTGCAGGATTTAGAAACAAGAAAGCGGTGTTGGATTTGGGAGACTCCATTGAAAACTCTTTTGCATTTTTCAAACTTTTCAAGAAGAGCTTTTAGTAGGCTCTTAATTTTAGCATTTCCGAGTGTGTGATTGATTAATTTATCTTTTAGACTCTTTTATATTCTATATACTTTTCATTATGTCCTTCCGTTTTTTTAAATATTAATATATTTCATATTAATTTTTGTCTTTGTCGTTAACTTTGGTTTAAATGTTTTACAATATTTTCTGAAGTTATCTGCATATTGTTACGCATTTCTTAGTTTCAAACGTTATCTGTATGTTGTAACTTTCCTGCTGAATGTCAAACGGCATCGTATGCCGTTTTGGGTTGGTAGGTGAAACAGGTTAGAGCTAAACAAATAAATATCATTCACTACTTTGTAGATCCTTACAGAAATAGATTCTGCAGCACTTACAACGCTGATGACTTCTGCATTGAATGACTATAAATACACCAAACTAATACCAGTGTTCTGTCAGCTCTAATTATATTGCGGTTACTATTAATTACCCAACTCATAATAATATATTTAAAAATTTAACTAACTCTCAGTGGCAATTGCCTAAACTGCAAAGCCGCGTTTTACCTCTCCTTCGTATGCATCTGCTGTTCTACTCACACCGGCGAGATCTCTTCCTGGAAGATCCGCAAAGCCAAAGGATCGGGCTGCTTCTCTTGGGCGGTAAAGCAGTATTTGTAATTAAAAAATTAATTATGCTTTATTTTAAGCAACAAAAAGATCTCCAAACTTTGAAATACTTTAGGTTTTCTGTTTAAAACCATTTGAATCAAAGAGCGAAATAATATAGCAGATGGACTTCTGTTTATCAAAGTATGCTGTTTAATCTGTACGCATAAAATAAACTTTAAGCACTGAGTAATTATTGGTCCGTGAATGATATTTTATTTCGTCTTCTTCTAAAAATAGGGTGAATATTTCTGTATAAACTATTTCCGAATTTATGGTTTGCATTTACAAGTAATTGCAAAACTGATGTTGAGTAGAGCAAGTTTAATGACTGTGTGCATAATTTTAAATATGAAATCATTTCATTGGAAGTAGAATTTTGCCTCGTCTCGTTTCTTGAGATAAACACTAAACTGTTTGATAATCCTCTCTACAGAAATCCTCTCTACTATTTACAGAAAGAATCTTAAGAATTTCAATTAATTTCCATTATTTTTACTTTGTTATTGTACCACAACGCTACTTGCATCAAAATCGTCCATTTAGTAAATATAGCAATTTGATATCATTTTATTCAAAATAAGTTAAAATTCCATACTTCATTGAGCCCATTTTTTATTATTATTTCTTACATTAGTATTTCTTTTATTATTATTCATTTTTATTAGTATTTCTTTAATAGTCACGGTCATATACACACAAATATATTACATTTCTAAAATATTAATTTATTCTTTCAATCTTATTTATTTTTAAAAATATGTATTCTATTTATTTACAAAAACATCGTTAAAATTCTTGGTTTTATACATTTTACTATTTTTTAAAGAGTTTCCTATTGATCGCTGATGGATGCCTTTTCCAGGTCGGGCCTGGAGTCAGTTTCCCACAACGCCAAAGCTCACTACAACTATGCCAACTATAAGAAGGACGTAGGTGACAAGTTCCAGGCCATCGAGCACTACCGTATAGCACTGAGGTAAGCAGCGGACTCTCCAGATTTATGTCCACGCGAATGCTTATCGGAAAATCTCTTTCACCTTGGGCTCGCTTTGGGATTGTTCCACGTCTTTTTAAATTTGTAAAGTTTATCCCTAATTTATTCAAAACTTTCTTCAGGCGTTGCTAATTTATCTCATTATATTATACTTCATTATATATACTTCATATTAGACGGGGAAGTCATTTTTTTAACCGCTGTGTTTATTTTTATTTTTTAAATTGTTATTGTATTTCCACAGTGCTGCAAAGACATTTCTTACAGGCAATTTTTTTCGTTGATTACATTTTAGATGCTATAAAGATGCGAGAAAAATCGTGCAAGCATTCATCGAGCTGAATTTAAACGGTTGTACAAAATCTCTACACTCTTATGGTTGAATTCATTTTATATTCCATATTTAAAGAAAAAAATAAGCTTATGATTAAAAAAACAACATTTATGTCTAATTTTGCATAATGCGTGTCAAAAGAAAGTCTAGGCTGTTTGTGTCCTCTTATCGCATAAACGCATATCCAACTGATGCAAGTCTTCGAGAAATGTTTTTACTTATATCTGAATCTAATATCGATACGTGTATACTGGATGGATATTTTCAAATTGCATTTATGTACAGAGGACTTCTATGGACTGCCATCGCAGCGAAAATGTGGTACTTCTGGACTTATAAAAGAAGTGAAATTAAACTAAAAAATGTTTCCCTAGGACCATGTTGGACGCGCGAACATATCTTCGGAGAATTGGTGCGCAGAGGGTGGTCAGTTTATTACTGAAACTGGAAAATGAGAGATCTTATTTTTAGAAAGATTGATATTCTGATCTAGTAATCTGTAGCGATTAGCTTGTTTGTCAAATTATTGACCTTTTTTTACTATTGGGTGATTTAAATGGAATATATTAAAAAAGCTTGTAATTTGATACGATTAAAAAGTAGGAATTTAATTAAATCAGTTTGCGACAAATGACTACGGAAGTAATTTAAATATCCTGTTTCGGACTTAATATCTAAAAAAAAAAATAACTTTTTTCTCTTCATTTTAATACTGGCAAAACACGCGATTAAAGGCTCTGATGAGCGAGTTTCAATTTTATCATAACATAAAAAAAAGCATTATAACAGATTGTGTATTCGATTAAATAAAAAAAATTAAAAATTAAAAAAGTATAGAAATGAAACTATCATTAAAAAGGCAATTTATTTTAAAATTTTAAGATAGTGAAAAAAAATATATTTGTAAATTTAATAATTTTGGAAAGCATGGTCTTAAGTTTTCATAGATAATAAATATCTAGCGTTTAACCAATTATTAAGAATATTTTTTGCCCTCAACTAACTTTTCTATTTAAAGTGTATTTCTTAATTTGTTTTGCACCCTCCTTCCTCTGACTGAATGGTTTGGTGATACGGCGAACTCTCTCTTCGTAATAATAACTTGCAACTCCTCTTTTTTATTCTTCTTTCTAACAATATATTGTGCATCCATTCATTAGTGAACTTTGAAGTAGGTTCCATTGCACCTTATTTAATAAAGCAGTGCGAAGCATTCGTACGGCGGTTTGTTACATTTGATTGCTGTCATTCGTCAATAAGTAATAAAAGCGATTTTTTTGCACACACAATAGTTTATATATATATATATATATATATATATATATATATATATATATATATATATATATATATATATATATATATATATATATCTGCTCAAACTGAGCGATTGGAAATGAATTGTGTATGTATTCGAGATGATCCATTGATGGATCTGTTAATGTTAATTGCTGACTGAATTCTTCCATTAATTAGGGATTTATTCTTTCCTCTTGAGCGGGCATATTAGACTCAAAGAAACTTCTGATCTATTGATTAGAACTGTGACTAAAAATACTATGATTAAGATGCTTATCTTGAATAAGATATTTCGAATTTTTTTAAATATATCTATAATTGCCGAAAGTCATTTAATTGAATTATGAGAAGAAATTATTCACGTCGGATTCATATTTTAAAAACATATCTTTTATAATTTAAGCTTTTTGGGGGGAGGAGGGGCTGTAAAAAATGATAGTATTATTCAGAATTTTGTTTGCCAGTGACTTTTAATTACAAATATCCATTACATTAATAATATTCATTATTATTAATATTAATAATTAATCTTGAGAAAAAAACAGTAATAATAATAATAATTTTTATATCATCTGAGAGAAGCATACTGTGGTTGACAACAATGTCGTAAAAGTCACTAGTGAAGAAAAGGCGATAGCGACTATGGAAGATTTCTTAAATCCAGCTAATAAAATACAAACTGATATGCTAATATTCCTAGACGGGATTCCAGCTAAGAATGTTGATAAAATGTAAAACGCTGAGTATATTTAATATCATCGTATTGTCTATTGTTGCTAGACAACAAGCTGTCTTCCCAGTTATTCTAGGTAAGTTGGGTATGCATGAAATAAGTAGGACAAAACTGATTTAATACAAATGAAAAGTGTAATCTCACTGAAAGGGGATAGCAAAGTAAACAAAATCGAGATTGAGATCTTGGAAAAATCTTCTTAATTTATCCAGAAGATGAGAGTGTACAGGGTAGTATAAAGACAAGATTCAGTCTGGCATAGACACATAAACATTTAAAATCGGAATAAAAATGTAATAAATATAAAGAAGGGGGTACATTGCAACTGCAATGGCAACTGAGGATGATATAAAAAAAGTTAAAACAAGAAATAGAAAATAATAGAGTGTTGAAGAACAAAATTATAATTAGAACACCAATTACAGTAAAATCCTACGATTATAATATATGCGGGAGTGGAAGAAAATAAAATCCAATGAAAGCTTGAAGCCCTCAAAATTGAAATACGAGCATATAATGCAGACAAAGGGAAAAAGTAACTGTTTATTTCACTGTGAATCCTTGAAAAAAAATCAACAAATGGATAAAATTAGTTATGGATGGTATAGACTGCTAATATGAGAATATATTAGGACACGACAATAATTTCATCACTGTCACGAGGAGATTCGACAACCTGACACCTAAGTGCCCAAATAAAAACGGAAACTCAGCAAGAAGAGAGACTTTACATAATTATTCATGTTCCCTGAAATGTCAACTATCGTCCACTATGTACCCGCTTTAGCTGAACTTGACTTCTGGGAAGCGGAATCTCTCTTTTAATGCCTTCCAAAAACAACAAGCAAAATGAATGGAATTCAGTACATTGTTAATTTTTTACACCAATTGTTAGTATATATCAAATATTCGATGACATCTGTCTGAAAATAGGATGTTTTTTTCCTTTCTGCATATGAATGCTATAATTCGAAAATGCAAAATGCTACTTAAATGAAATTTGATTCATCGTCTTCTCTTCGAAGTTATAGATTTATATCATACTCTGTATCCAAATGACAAAAGGAAACAGATTCACATCCGTACTCGATTCTGTTATTACTCTCCGATATTTTACGCAAAACCTGCAACACTAAAAAAGGGAGGACATTCTCTTCAATAATTGTTACAGGATTCACAAGTTAAGAACACTATGAAACGCGGCAAGAAAACAGTAACGTACCCAGAAAATACAATTTTGATAAGGATAGATAAGCATTTGTAATCTTAAATATGAATGCAACAAATGAGATTAGACCGACCACGCACATAAATAAATATACAAGACGACGTTCTTGAATGATCATAACTTCTTTATCAACAAAATGAACTCAACATAAAAGGAAGTTTACTGCACTTGACTATACTAACCGCATTTAGTAACTATGTCAATAGCTATGCATTGGCCGCTCTGTATGTTCTAATACGGTATCAATGATTCATAAATGAAATCACCAAATAGCAAAACACTCACAATTACTGACAAGAATCGCAAATTTTGCAAGTCAATTGCTTCCCAAAAGGATGTCAAAAAAAGAAAGCCACATTTTGAATAATTTCTGGAAAGCCATTTTTCTGCTCTGTTTTTGCCTGTTTACTGAGTCACCGGTGTTTCGGAAGGGAAGATGTAACTCGTTTCTGGTTATCCTCAGTCATCGAACATGAGCCCCTTGCTTTGTCGCATCCATTCATTCGATACTGATTACATTGCTCTCGCCCCTTTACATTTTTTGTGCTGATATTTTTTTTAATGTAAGGAGAAACAAAACAGGCAATTCGTTTATCTAGAGGTGAGAGAGTGAGGTAGGTGCGGCGGACAATCATTTCGACTTGTTTATTTGGATAGGATTATTTAGCAGAGGCAACATCAAATAGAAAAAAAAAATCGTCCTTAGTCGTTGGATTACTCATAGCTCTACTGCCGCCATTTTTATTTTCCCACCATCCCTTAATTTTTCCAGTCTAATCGCAGTCCTGAATTTTTCGAAGAAGTATAATACAGTAATTAATACTTTTCATTATTAATCCATTAAAAAGGAACGAATTTGGTGAGATTTACGATTAACACCCTCTCGGCTTAAATAAAAAATCGAGACAGATAATCACATCAGATTTAGAAGCAAGAATAAAAACAAAAATTAGAATATTCAGAATCTTGGAACATTTTGTAGTCAATATCTAATTGGCTAGCAGATACAATCAAAGGATTCCTCGGGACACTGTTACAACTCTTTCTTCGAGCACAAGTGTTATAATGTTCACAATATGAACTTCTGACTGAACCATATTTTTGCTTCAGATCGGTAAGTTTTCTAAAAGTGGGATTGATAAAATAAGAGCTTTTTGTACCAGGAAAGACATGGGCAAGCGAAACTGTGGGCTCTCTTCTGTATTGTGTTTAATTTTAGTTTATCCTTACTAGTATTTACAGTAAAATAATAGCTATTTTTAATCAGAGAAATCATTTAAAATTATTTTTATCATTTAGAATACTAAAACCATTAAAAAGGCAATCAAACCATTCTAGCATTCCTTCCAACTCGAGATCAGAACATATCATAAAAAAAAAAAAAAAAAAAAAATCGATAGGTGCGAGGAAAAGTTTTGCACTTTCCGAAACATCCTCATTTCCATAAAATTCCAATCGAGATAAAAGGCAGGACACGTGCGAAGGCAAAACGGAACGACATTTACAGCTTTTAACGCCACAGTTAACAGTGGCGCAGATGGACATAACTTTCTGCCTCCGGACACGGCTGACAAATAGCACTTTGGGGTAATTTTTATGCGCCCAAACTCCCCTTTTTACAGCTCTTCCCGACACTTGCATCGCCTAATTAGTTTTTATGTAGTGTCGTATTTTATAAGAACGCAGGATGTCCTGCCTGTTTTTATTCATTTAACTTTTTCTTCGAATCGGGCCGTTAAAATGCCTGGCTTATGTTGGCAGGGTTACTCTCGAAACTTATGCGCGTTGTTGAGGAATTTGCTGGACGTTTGCCTTCTGACGACGCATAAAATGGAAGATGTGTTTAATTTACGGATTAAGGACATATTTTTTTCATTTTCGAAACATACAGGGTGATACTAATATCATGGAACGAACATCAAAGGTAAGATAGAAAAGAAAAAAGTTTGAATACAAATGGGATCGCAAAGCTTCAAAGAAAAGGGGAAATCAGTAAATTGAGTGAAATGAAACGGATGCGTCAGATGTAGTGTTCACCAAAGGCTGAATGGATTTAAATCTGCAATAGCTTAATAACAACAGATGCCATTTGAAAAAATTACAATACTGCATATGTTTTTTGAGGATACTGCGTCCTGTATATGTATCGGTATCATGCTGTTGGATGCAAATTGCAATGATTTTATTGATGCAACTATGTTACTGATTTGATTTTTTTTTTTTGCACAACATCTGGAACTGTACAATTCATTTCATTGCTTAACTCACTAGTACCATGAACGATCTCTTTAACATTCACGACACCGTATTCTAATGCAAAAAAGACTTGTTCCTAACCTTTAAATTTGGTTTGATTGATTTTGGGTTTGCACATTTAGATATCCTCGAACCGAAAAAAATATTTTTGGTTTAAATTATTCATTATCAAAAACCATCAGTCAATCAATCATTAATCAAAAATCATCATATCTGCTTGTAAAAAATTAACATAAAAATGTAATGAATTGTAAGTATAAAAATGGAACACATGGTATTTTACCAAAAATGTAGAATTATATTAAACTTCTGCCAAATGAAAATCTGCTCCTTAAATGTATGCGGATACTATAGTACAAAAATACAAAAAAAAAAAAAAGTTAAACAAATGAAATGTAACATTTATTACCAAAATTATAATTCTTAAATATAGATCTTTAAGTTAATTGATATTTTGTCATTTCGTTGGTATGTGAAAATGTTAACTTAAAAATATAAAAAGTTGGTTAGAAGAAATTTAGTACACAGCTTTGATATCAAGATAGTGGATCTGCAAATATTTTACATTATCGAAAATGGAAAAGGCAAAAAATTTACGACCCATTTGCCTTACCAAGCTGCTTGACCACTTAATGCGAAGTGTAGTATATGATGTACGTTGATTGAAACCGAGAAATCATGTTCAATTAATTCTAAAGTTATAACAGAAAAATATTGTCGTGAGAATAGAAATAACATTAAATCCTTTCCCATAGCGAAAATGTTTGCTAAAACTATGATTCATAGTTAATATTCTTTAATTTAAAGAATTTTTTAGTTTTTTTTCCTACGATTTTTGAATAAAATCAAAATAAACTATGCAAATATCAGTTCTCACAAGCAGAGAAATAACGAGACATTAGTTTGCAGTTTAAAGAAGAAAACATATACTTTAAAACGTTCTTTCCTTTGTTTATGCCTAATCGGTCGTCAACCAACTAGAGAATTGCTTGCTTTTTTAAATAAATGCATTCATCCATTTCCTTCTGATGCTTTTCGATTTGCTACTATAAAAACGCCTTTTTTTTTTTTTCATGACCAATTATTTTTTAAAAACTGTTTCGGTGGAGCAAAGTGGAGAAAATTGCTACCGAAGAAATTTCGGGTATCAAAAATAAAAGTGCCTAGTCAGAATCGCTTCAGTTTGCTGTGAAGATAAAACTTAATTTATTAGGACTGGAAAGCAGGAGGCAGAATCTTCAACTCCACAACACCTGATCCCATAAATTTTCCCATATCCCCTGCCTCCCTCCCTCCCTCCTACATTTCCCACTTAATGAAACAATGTGATTTATTAATGAAGGCTGAAGAAAAATCTTCCTGTAATCTCCGATAACATGCCTAATAATTAGTAAGGGGGATGGATTAAAAAAAAAAGCAAGAAAAAGACTTTCCAAACAATAATTTGCAAACTCTACCGTCCACATTTTTTTTTTGGTGTCTAGCGAGAATTTTCGCCTTTGTTTTGGGGTAATTTATAACTCGTGGATAAATGTTCCTTTTTTTATATTTAGTTTGCGTAAAAGTCGTGTTTAAAGAAGCTCATTTAGAATGTTTCAGATATTAGCTAAATGCAAAATTTCATTACGTATATTAATTTATTACATTCTCCTCTTAAACAATGGAAACTCCCTACTTCCCAAGTGAGTCCCAGATTAGTCATTGTCTGCTCTAGCAAGGAATGCAAACATGCTTCCTTGGGCTGCTCAATTTATCTACCTTAATCATTTTTTTATTCCATGGGTTGGTTAGTTTAAAAAAGACAAAACTGTGCAAAACATTAATTAACTGAATGTTCTTATGTACAATATTGACTGTCTTAAATTTAATCTTTAGTTTAAAATGAATCAATAATACATTAAAATTGTCTAATTTTGTTTTATAACAAATATTTTTATATTTTTTCGTGATTAGGTACGTTTGAATAAGAAACACTTCAACACCTTTTTATTGGATTTTATTTTACTTCAATTGTGTAAATGTTTACAATATCTTTTTCATTGATTTATTGAGAATTCAGAAATTTGAAAGCATATCTTCTCTAAAAACAGCACATTATTTAAGATAAAAATTTAATTGTCAATTAATCAATTAAATAAATAAATTTATATTAGTATACAGTTTGTAGCCAAATTTGACCGACAATTCAGAGGGTGATAGTAAGCATTAAGAGGAAAAAAAATCACCATACAACATGGGGTCCCAAACGACGTTTAGGGGGTGAAAATCGTAAAAATATAGGGATTCGGGGAACTGTTGGAAACACTAAAAAATTAATTTAAAAAAATAACAAATGGTCTTTCAACTATGCTTTTTTTTAAGTGTAAGCAAATTCTTAGACTATTTTTCATTTAAGTAACATGCCGATTTGGTGAACCAGGGGATCGTAAATTATTGAATACGAAAAAGTATTTTAGAACCCTTATCTGCAAAAATATTAAAACTTTAAGAAAAATAAAATATTGAAAATGTAAGAAATTTTGTACACTTTAATTTGATATAAGTCTGTAGTGTGAAAACTGAGGAGGTTTTAAGGCATTCAAGAAAAACTAAAATGCTTGCCAGGAAACATCGCTGCAACATCGGTACCGATGTTTACAGAGGGTGTTGCCAAATTCGAAAGGTAAATTTAGAGAAATGATAGTAGGTATTAAGGAAATGAAATATTATCATAAAACATAGAGTTGAAGGAGACATTTATTCTGTGAAAATCGCAAAAACCGACATCGATGAGACAATTAGCCTGGCGAAGAGAACGGCCCTATGAATGCGAGGAATTGGAACAAGGTAGTCGAGAAGGAGCTTTCTCGTATGTAAATTAAATTTTCCATGCATTCGAAGAATATAAAAGCAGCGGGAATTGCAGAATTGATAGTTTGAGGAGTATAAAAGCATTTTGTATTCATTTAAGAGCAGTGCAGAATTGATAGTCGACAAGTTTCATTCGCAAACAACATGTCATATTTCACGAATGACGAACATGCAGATATGCATTTAATTTGCGGCCGAGCGGAGGGTGATGGACGGCTAGCACAAAGAATATACCAAGAGCAATATCCAAGTAGACGTTGTCCAAACCACAGAACCTTTGCAAATATTGATCGACGGTTGCGGCACAGTATGTATATTGTAATCATTTCTTTTGAATGTACGAACTAATAGGCAAAATGCTTTTTTTTTCAGATTGTGGCCCAATTACTACACAGCTCATAACAATCTTGGAACTCTCCTGGAAGATGGGGAAGAGCACTTCCGAAAGGCCATCGCCATCAATCCTTACTACGCCAAAGCGTACTACAATCTCGCCAGCCTCTATATGTAAGAACACTTTTCAGACTGCAAATAATCATTCAATGGCTTCTTTAATGTCATGAAATTCAAACATTAATTTATTTTAATTTAGTTCACTAAAAATACAGCCGTATGATCTGTCTCCTTACTATTATTAAAAATTCGAGAAGAAATTAACTATTTTGCTGGTGTGGCTTAACATGTTTGGTCAAGTGAAATTCAACAAGGACCCATGAAAAACTAGGACTGTGACGATCATAGAAACATTATGATGCATAGAAAAGTGAAATGCCAACTTACTTCTTTACATAGGAGCAGACTGCTTTGTTGGAAGAATTTTAAGAGAACATTTGCTCCAAGGGAAACTTCCGCATCCACGAATATTACCTGATTGTAATAGTCAATCTAAGCGAGTTCACATAAGCGAGAATAAACAGAAAGTCAACCAGTTAAAGAATTTAGTCCAATCTTAGATAGTTCTGGTCCTAAAACCACATTCAAATTTCATCCATCGAGATTTTTGAGTTTTTGAATTCCGTGTTCTCAATCTCAAAAACAGACAAATAAATAGATCGCGTTTTAGACAATGCTTCAGATAAACAGATGGTAAATTGTATCTAAGATTTGAAAGACATATACTATTCAGCAGAAAGATTACCCATCTAATTTCACAATCGTAGTTCAATGTTGTTTTTTTTATTTTAATTTTTGTGCCTGCATACAGAGAGAGTCCGAGGCACGTGTTTCTCTTCCGGAATTTCCACGGTGCTTTATAATTAGTCGAAAATAAAAAAACATCGAGATTAAAAATAAGAAATCTCTATTAGTATCTTACAGGATTACAATTTTTTTCTTTGCATTATACTTCATATACGAAGATGTTAAAATCGGCAAACTACAAGGACTGCTGCAAGAAATATATGTAAATATAGCTTTAAAAATGTACCAGAGCAGCGTAAGTGAATAATTGTAACTGCCAGTCGCTTTATAACAGTGAGAATTTAGAGAAGTTTTTCACATCTATCCTAGAAAGCGCCAATCTCAACCGCATTTCCCTGCTATCTCTTCTCTTAAAAAAAATCGTTAGCGTAGCTTTGGGTTGAAGAGGATGTTCTTTTGCTAAACGAAAATCTAACGCGATATTATCCAGTGAAGCATTCCCTCCCGATAGTGCAGTGCTGCAAGAACTTTTCCGTCGAATGGGGGGAGGGTTAACAAAGTGTCCGTGGAAAACGATTTTCACAGCTCTGGAAGGGATGGAAGGCTATTTTATCTTCCTTCATGCAAAGTACCTGGATCGTATGTAGGAAAGAGGGTGGATTCCAACCTCTCGAAAGGGCATGGAGGGAAGGATAAGCGATTTTTCTTGCTTTATACTTGAGTTACCTTAAACGGTAGGATAAAGTTTTGCTCGCGATTTGGAAGACTGTTGTGTGTTGGAGAGAATAACGGAAAGAAACGCCTTCCGTCCTTGAGTGGGTGATTCGGTGCACTTCGTTACAGCCCCCCTTCTCTTATAATGGATACTCAGAAAGAAATAGGGTATGCAGAAAGATAGCCCGATAAAATAATCAGAAGATTTTTATTAAAATGGAGAACTTTTACACACTGGCAAACTAGCTGAAACTTTTAAGCAGATGCAAAATATTTCTACCAACAGTTTCTTTACAAACATTCCCAGCCCTTCGACAAAACCACCCTCTTTCTGAACACAAGTGCACATACGAGGTCATTTTGACCTCATATTGGCAGGCATTTTCTTTATCTTAATACATTGTATATAAAAATAAAATATGATTAGAGTATCTGAATACCTTTTCATGTAAATATGTTCTATTTAAGACATAAATTCGATTTTTCATAACAAAAAACAACTTTCAATTTAGCTTCTTTTTTCCACATTTTTTTTGTATTATTTTATTCTTCCCCTGTTCCATTAATGCAAAGCTTATTTTAAAAACAAGTAGGTTTTTTTTCTGTATAAAATATTTAAAGAATAAGGACAATCTACATTTTTTCATATAGTTTACATTTTAATATTTTGAGAAAAAGAAAGATTAGACATAGACCATTCATAACTTATCCTTTTTATTTGTTATAGACATATTCAAAAAACACTTTTATCATTCCTCATTCAGTATAAAATGAAATTTTAATATTAATTATGAGACAGTTTATCCGCAGGCATTTATACAACGATTTGTTACTTTTTTCACGAGGAGGATTTCAATCAGATTTTTTTTAGAATATTCAGAATATGCGTTTTTTTTTAAATTTTACATTAGGGTCACTTTTCGAAATTTCATCGATACCTGAGGAATCTGAGCCATCATCATCTTCACCATCGAAGGAATACTTGCAGAAATATCTCTGCGCTTACGCCCATACTCTGTTTGTTTGTTTAGTTATATTAACGTTCCGTTTAAAGCAACACAAGGGCTATTATGGGACGGATCTCGTCATTTTAAACCGCGGTCAGATGACGAGGACGACACTGAGCTGGTACCCCCCTCTCCACACCACGCCATATCAGCGGGAGGACGTTTGGTCATGACGAATTTAACGTGCAACAGACCCCCTTGCACGATGGTTCTTCGATGGAATTGGGACATGAACTTGAAACCCTCCGGTTCCGAAGCCGAGACCTTATCATCAGGTCACCGGGGCCCCGCCCATACTCTGTCATAAACATAATGTTAAATGAATCTGAAAGGCTAGCGCACCCAGGAGTCAATTTGGCCTCAATCCTCCGATAAGAAATGAGATGCATTGTTTCATGCATTTCTGTTCTTTTTATTCTAACTGCTGCATGAAATTATAGGAAGCAGTAGGCTGAGCAATAAAAGAATTTAGAACAAAGTGTGCTGTCGGGCTAGCAGTGCGATATTAAGCTTAAAAATTACTTTATATACTGGCAAGTAGCGCTAATGAATAATTAACCTTATGACTATATAGAAATTGCAGAAGTTTTTATCCGACTGCAAACCATAAGAAAGAAATAACACTGAAGACAGCAATGATACTTAAATGTTTAATGACATGATGCCGAAAGAAAAGTCTATAATGCATTTTGAGTTCCATAAAACATTAAATAGATCACTTGTGTTCAAAGCAATTTATTCATTTTTATGGTTAATGACCACACCAATTCGTTATGCTGAGACATTGAAGGTTCGAATAATCAAATGGTGTGTCCTTTGTTACAGATCAAATATTGGACAAGATCTGGCGAAAACTTTCATTTCCCCCTGAGTACTTTTTCTTTCTTTTTTTTTTAAATATTGACCGTCATAGAAGTAACTAATAGAAATTATATTTCTTCCTTCAAGAAACAAAATTCCGTTGTTAGCAACAAAATTCCATGCACACGCCATTTTTAAATCTAACATTTTCATATGAAATGTCAGGATGAATTACAGCATTTTCAATTCGCAGTTTTATTATTATCAGACAGTATATTTGTTAAAATTGTCTCAAAAATCAACCAATCACGGCACTGTTATGTGAAAATTGTTTGTGATTTATTATTCTACAATTTTTTTTAATCACATTACATTATAGTGGCGTAGCCCGCACGAGCCTAATGATGATTCGCAGACCAAAAAGAACAACTTAATTGCGAACGCGAGTAATGAGATTGAAAGTGCACATACTTTGCTATATAACAGCAGAAAAAAAAATGTGGTTGAAAAATAAAATTCATAAATATATAAAAAGACACGAAAAACTACAATCTGATCCATACTTCAATTCCGTCATTCAAATATGTTTGTAGTAACGAAAGGCATCTGTTTTTTGAAAAAAAAAAAAAAAAAAAAAAAAAAAAAAGACAAATGACCAAACAAGAATAAAATTAAAAGAAAAAAAAAAGATCGCTTTAACAAGCAATTACATTTAAAATATAAAATTACATATTTTTTAAATGAGGGTTCTGTAAAACAAAGAACGACAATCATCTCATTTCTTTTGTACCAATCGATGGAATTATCTGCATTTATTACCGTAATAAGGACTCAAACTTTATAAATAATTTGAGCATCTCGCGTGCAGCTAATATAGGTGGGGCAACCATCCCTTAGTAATGCTCAGTAAAAATGTAAGCATGCAATACAACTTGTTTCTGTACCTCAGGCCTATCGCATTCAATTATCGATCGATATTTTGAGTGGCATTTATGTCACAGAAGTAGGTTGTCGCCAAATAATTATCCAATTTGTATTCGCAGCAGACATAAAGTAGTGGGTTTCAGCAAGTCCCCCATTTTTTTTTTTTTATTCCTAATGACTTTTAATGGGAGAAAAAAATTAGCAGGGGATATAACATTATAAAAATAAAATTTCATAAAAAAAAAATGTATATGCAAATTCTTAGAGTCACCTGATGGTAAATGGTTAGCAAAAAATTAAAAGATGACTATTCAAAGTTATTATTAACACTAATCGAAGTTATTTCTGATAATATTCGATGGATCGTAACTTATATATGAAGAACCCATTTCTTTGTTCGTTTCTGAATAAATTCTTTAAGCATCCTTTTTATTCTCGCTATTTTTCATTAGGCTTGGCTATCGAGCATTCTGTTCTCTGAAACATAAGATTCATCCGGGAGTTAAAAGAAAAAGATTTTAAAAGATCTGACTGCTCAACAACCTCGTAAAATTCTAGGCACGCAACAGTCTGAAAGAAACGGATGCATTCAAAAAAGAGCTTAAAGAATAAATTAAAAAACGTACAAGAGGAATAACCATTTTTTGGCCAAGATTTACCATCGAAATTTATGTGTAGGGCAACACAACCTCTTTCACGAGTGTCGGCCTGCCATAAAGCCCATTGTAACGCCGTAAATAAGCAGGACGAGTTCGGGGGCGGGGGGTATTATTCTGGCATATAATAAATTCGAAAATGCTTTACTTTTTATTGGCCCGGAAGAAATTCATTCTGCGGAAATTGTTACAGCACCTCTTTAACACATCGCTCTAAAAAAAAAAAAAAACGCTTCGTCTTCCCGCTTTTATGCCCTTCGATATTTCATCTTCCATAAAAGTGGTTATCTCCCAGATCGTCTTGGCGTCTTTTGTAAGATCGTAAAATAACACCCCCAGGATACTTAAGACCCCCCCCCCTTTCTCCGAAGGACTGTGAGTCACTTACACTCATTCCACCACCAAACGGGTGTTTTGTAATTCAAAAACTGATATTCGATTTTTATATCGTTTGCTGAATGTGGAAGAAGTGCTTGCGTTTTTTAAGAAAGGAGATACTAAAGGAATTTTTTTTTAATCAGCAGTCGAGGAAAAGCGTACTCCAATAAAAATACCTGTCTTTTCAAGAAATTGATAAACAGGATACCCGAAAGATCGTTTGCAAACTTTAAGAACAGGTCAGAGATCGTCATTTTCGCAACAGAGAGTGGAATCGGCATTTACATTGGAAAATCTGTCGGTGAATTAAATAAAAGAATAGGATATACCAGAAGAAGTGCATTAATGCAGCACAAATTCACCGAGGTGTGGCTGAATGGATAACAAAGAAGAAAAGCGAAATGCCCTTCTTGCCACAATCATGCTGCACACAACTGAGCATCTCGTCACTTAACTTTCTACCCTACAAGTGGAAAAGGACTGTCCTTGTACATTAAACTACATTATGGGCGTGTATTTTAATTAAAATATCCTTTAAATATAACCATGTTTCCTTTCTTGTTTTTCTTATTTAACCGAAAATTATTTCAGTTCTTTAATGTGGAAAACGACTAAGGTGTTATAAATTTGGTCAGCTGTCATGTTTAGAACAGACTAGCTGGTATCCTAGAATAGCGTTGACGGAAATTCTTTCAGGATTATAAAAGAATTGTAAAGTTTTATTTCCATTTATAAACAAATATATATAATGATACACAATATTCTCTCATGGTATGCATCATTTTTTAAATGTAATCAAAACGCAAATAACTTACAAAATGCAGGAAAATAATGCAGTCATTTTTAAAAGAATTTGCTGTTCTCCTGTTGCAGCTTTCTTTAGAATAAATGAAGTATTAAAACATGTTGACAAAATTATAAAAATAATATATGCTAAAAAAACTCTATTATTATTTATAATCTAAAAATTAACCTCAAAATACTTAAAGTCAAAGTTGAAAATAAAATTGAAATAAGTTGAAGGAGAAAGCGAGTATCTTGCTGAAAAATCGCCGAAACGTATTATTTATTTCGAAAATTAATAAGGATATTTTATAATTAATTGCCACAAAGCTCACATAGAATTCTCTGCTCAATCAGTGAGTGGAAAAACACATCTGTATAACAAATATTTTAGCAATAATTGCATTAATTACATTTTAAATGATTTGTTGAAAGCAATGTGCTGTCAAAATCTTACAAGAAAAACTAAAAGCGTGCGCTAGCTGTTTCCACGAGATTTATTTTTTCATACTTTTGGAATAAAAATCGATTTATCTTGTTAATAAAAATGAAAATGCAAGAAAGCAGAGATAGAATGCATCACAAAAGTGCTCGTACATCGAAAAATTTCGGATAAATTCGTAACAAAAATTATCATTTGTTACATTTTTTTTTTCTTTTCATTTTGATGATATTTTAAAAAAAGTTTGGTTTTAATCTTTGCTTGCTTACTTTTCAATGTTCTATTTATTACTTTAAAATGGAGCGTAGTTGTAAGAAAACTATCAATAGCATTTAAAAGTGATTAGTTTTATTCGTGGTAGTGGTAAATCAATCCAGTATATAGCTAAATAAGAAGATTTATCCCATCCTATAATGTAGTATATAATAAAATTTCTTTAAGGAAAATTGAATCGAAAACAAGATAAGAAAAGGTCGTCTAGTTAAGTTCACTCAACCTAATAAGAGACCTAAAATGTTTATACCTAAGCTTTGTAGTTTTATACCTAAAATGTTTGTGAAAAATCCTCGTTTGAATACTTATCGACTTCCAATGCGTTTGCCAAAATATTTTCCAGTCAATTTCACCTGAAACTGTTCGATGACTGCTCAAATCAATTATTTAATATGGACGATCATGGTTTTTGTACTGAAATTTCTGTTAGTGCAAAAAAAGAAAAAAAAAATAGAAGGCTTTTGTTTCTCTTCAGAGAATTAAAGATAAATAAACTCGAAACTTATTGGAACCGTATTTCAAATGAAAGCAAATTAGAAACATGTTTACAGCACGGAAAATAAGTTACAAATTCATTATTGAGCGGAGATTTCAGATCTACATCGGCATTTAAATACGAGAAATTAAATTTTGATCCATTTTAATTAACAGCAAACTGCAAAGTATTTTTCTAAAATGATAAATCAAAATAAATCCTTTTGATTTATTAATATATCGTACATATGTCTTTTCCCCATGTTCTTACTTTTGAAAATTAAATTCACTAAATAAATCTTCGGGACCATCATGTTGTTTGCTGAAGCAACATTCAACTGTACAATGAAAACTGAATTTTAAATTAATAAAATCAAACAACTCTATTGATTGTCATAAAACCTTCATTAAAGTCTTCTGTTTGCTTCATAGTTTCCAAAATCAGAAAAATATTTAGGGTAAATTCCTTCAATCGAAAATTATTTCCTTTCGTGAAAGAAATCTGATTATATTTTCTTCAAACATTCCTTTCCTGGACAATATATATTCATAAAATATTGTTAAGAATTTGTAATATGGTTCCCTTACATCTTTGGTTTCTTGGTAAGGTAAAAAAATTTACAATCAGCTCAAATAGTTGCTAAATGTAGACCGAGTCAATGGCCCTGGCACTGAGATGGAAAATTTCTGAAATTGCTGTAATTCTGGCGATATATTCAATAGGAGTGAGCATACGATCACCTTCTAAAATATTCGATATCCTGTCACGAGAACTCTCTAAAGCGGAGAGTGCAGACGGAAAGGAATTAGCCCTTGAATAATCGGCAATTGAGTTGAGCCCAAGCGAGCCATTAAGCGAATTTCATTAAAGAGTGTTTTCTAAGCTATTGAAGTTGATTAATAGCGATTTGCTACTTGTGTGTTATTGATTTAGGCAAGAGCAGTTTTGCGTACGCTTTGTACAGTTTTGTTACTTGCATTACGTGTCGAATAAAGTTTCATTATCATTAAACCTACTGGATTTTTCACTGCACATCCACCGGATTTGATTTTCCGTACAAATATTTCTACAAAATATGATGATTAGCTGACATTTGCAATTGAATTTCCTTGTTTTCGTTTCACAAAATAGTGACCAATGAATAAACACCACTCTAGTCTTTAATTTTTTTTTCTTTCCATAATTTATACATGTAGGCGCAGGTATGCCCAAAATACTATTTATGGGATACTTTGCCTTCATTGGCCATGGCTGAAGTGAATAATCGTGATAAAAGGTAACTCCGCCACCGACACCCGCCAATTCTAAGTCGAGTAATTTATTCTCTTTATCTTTCTTTTTCGAAATTTGAAAAAAATAGTATTGTAGCACCTCTTTTTCCCCTTGAGCAGAGAGCGCCCCCTTGTGGCATTTTACAGAAGCCCCTTGTGTCGTTTACAGACAAGCAGTTGAACGGGAGACCTGCATCCTGAGATCGACTTTTTCCTATGCGCAACCCTTGCGCTAACGCCGAATGCTTTCGGTTGGAAACGATGAAATCCCTCCACCATACTGTTTACTTTAACTTACTTGTCTATGTGTGTTTGTAAAATTTGTAGTGTAGCTGTGTTTGTATAGATTACAAATATTATATTTAAAACCGGGCAGTTCAGTAGAAAATCGCAACACACACACTACAGTATATTTTTAGGGACTACTTTTTTTAAAGGAACTAACAGTATTTTGGTAAATCTTCTCGATACGATTTTTCCTTTCGAATAAATTATTTTAAAATCTTTCCATGACTTATTATTAAGTAGAAGTTCTTTTTGATAAATATTATTTTTATTGATATGATATATTTCTGCACATTTTGCTCATGGGATTGAGGGTAACTGTAGAGGCATAAATGAGCTTCAGGACTTTTCCAAGCATGACTTCTGTTTTCACGAGAAACGCAAACGGGATTCATTTGTATGGAGCGATATCACCCATTATCATAACTAAAGATTTATCAATAACATCAATACATCATTTCACACTCTTCTCTGAAAAAGGTTTCCACATATTTGTTTTAAGTGATTTGTGAAAGATTTCAACAACGCAAGTTTCGTTTTGTTATTATTTGTAGGATTTAAAAAAAAAAAAAAAAACATTCCTTTGAAGATAGCCTGTTTAAAAATTCTTCACACCTATCTATCTGAAATTGAATCGATTTTCGTTCGGAAAAATAAATATATATATTAAACATCAAAACAATGGTTATTTTTTTAATCTTCAAATGTTGACGGTTAAGACGCTTGACAACTTTCATATTTTTTTTAATCTCAAGTATATTTGGAAAGAATACAAATGCACGTTAACAAATCATTTACCGTTGAATTCTGATTTTAAAGAATATGCATATTGACTATATCTGCCTATAATTAGTTGATTAAACCTAGAATTTTATTTTAGTCAAAAACCTAGATTAGACCTAGTTGATTAGTTTGACTAACAAGAACTTTTTTTTCTCTAACTTCTTCTAACAAGAACTTTATTTTTTTCTCTTAAAATTTCTTCCGATGATTTTATGAAAAGTTCAATTGATTCTTAGTTCACTCATTTTTAATATCTCGAGACTTATTTATCGCTTTAAAATGAAATTCAACTTTTCTATAACTTGGATGTTCAGGACCTCCATATGTTACTCCCAGATTTCTTTTAAAAATAATTTTAAGGCTAGAAAATTAAGGCATGCTATTCTGTAAATTCCTTTTGTAAAATAAAATAAACAGTATGCATTTAACTGAACATCAATCAACCTAAAGTTAATTTTTTTAAAAATAAAAACATTCAAAAGTTATTCAATAAAACAGTGATTGTGAAAAGAGCTTTTGTTTCGTAGTAAGGCTTTGGGTGATTTCTGAATAATTTATTCGAAAGGCTAAATCTACTTCGAAAAGTTTTACTTAAGTGGAAGCTCTCTGAAAACGCTCGAAATTCTTTGAAGTCCATGAAAGAAATGTAAAAAAGAGTCACTTCTTTGACTTAGAATCATCTGGGTGGTGTAGAGATGTAAGGAGTCTCTCTATTTCACTACCTTAACGGGGGTCAACTAAACTCAAAAGTTCGAAAATCGGTTTTTTAACACCTATTGACACAGTCGCTTAACGGATGACACAATATTCATTCGGTCGAGCATTCTTTTTGGAAGTCGATCAAAAGAACCTTCTTTGCAATAGCATTATTTGTCTAAATTGAATTTATGATACCGTTCAAACAAAAAATGCTGCATTTCAACTGACCGCTACTGTAGACATATTTTGATGAAAGATACAAAGAAGAGAAATTGGAGCAAGTTACTTATTTTTTTTCTCTAAAAATTATTTTATAACCAATTAAATCCTATGAAATATGTTCATTTCATTTCCGATATTGCAGAATCGGAACTGTAGTGGATTACAGTGGGAAAAAAATCGTTTCTTTTTTTCACTTCTGCGATCTCCCGTTAACCTTTCGATAATGATCAGATGGAATCTTGAAACACACCCATAAAACGTTGCTACCTTTCAAATCATGGATATAAAAGACACGATTGACATTTCTGCAATACAGATATTGTATTCCTAACAGTAAACCATCTTAATGCAATGGTAGTCAGCAGGAGAGTTCTTCCTTCGATATTCTCGCATTTTTTTCCAATATAATGCGGTTTCTCGTCGAGCTTCGATTTTGTAAAGAGTGAGCAACGCATTTCCATTTTCTAGCATTTTTTCGTTTGGTTAGCAACTTGCATAAAAAGGTATAATTACACCACTTAAAAAAAGATATAACACCACATGAAAAGACAAAAATATATCCTTAGAATAATTTCGCTTAAAATTTGATAAAACATCTACAATTTTGGTATGAATACCAAATTTCATCTATTCAACTTTTTAGTTATTTCATTATGCATTTATCACATACACAGACCCACAGATAAAATTCTAAAAATTAACATTTTGGATGCATTGAGATCTAAAAAGCTGAGATTCATAAATTTTTTTAAGTGAAACATCTTAACGGTTGAAATATTTTCTATCTCTGCAAATTTCGCGTAGATGGAAATAAAAATTCAGGATACCAAAATAACTGAAACTTTAAACACTTAGAGAGGCGAAATCATTCAAATTCACTAGATAAATATTTAATGTCTGTAACACTTCTTCTTCAGCCCCGCCGTCTCCTTCTTACTTTTTCCCAATTAATCATGCAGGGGCAGGCCCCATAAAAACCGAGCTTCTGAATTATGCACGATGCAAGGTTTCCTAAAACAGATCGACTCCCCCTGCTCCATCGGAACGAAGATTCTGCTTCAAAACACACGATCCTAGGTGATCATTTCCCTTATAGCCCCGAGAGTGTCTGCTTACATTACTTAGAGGGGAGAGAAGAGTCGTTTCATCCCTCGAGAATGGGACTCTAGAACACGAAACCGGCACTTTCGGAGTTGAGAATGGAGCCTCAACATTTACGAAGATGGATCGGACGCTTTCCGATGTGCTTCGGCCGCAATGATTGACTGAAGAGAATGGAGCTGATATATCGAGTGGAAATGATGTTTCTGATTTTTTTTTTTTTTTTTATGTGTGTAATGGAAAAGCATTTGTAATATCCAATTTTACATTCTCTTCCCGAAGTACCCAATGAGCGTGCTTTCCAGAAATTTGAAGAGTTCTCTCCATTTTTTGAATGTCGTGGGTCTCATTGAAATGACTCAAAATGCAACGAGGTCACTATGAAGAAAGTAACTTGCTACATTGTTGTAATATACCAGGAAGTCTCCTGCCGGTATATCTGACCTAAAAATCTTTGAAATTACATAAACAAAATTATACAGTTAAGATGCATCTGCATTTCTTAATCCTCCAGCTGCTTATCTCGTCATTTCCGCGGGTTGGCAATCAGTCCATTTTCTATTGCATCCCGCGTTTTTCACAGTTTAGAGTGTTTATTTTTACGATTATATAATTTTTATATCATACATATTATTATCGTGTAGCACGTAGTATCAGTTCACTTTGTTTGATAAATATTTGAACTTATTTGCAAACATCGCATCTGAATAGTGATTTTTTAAAAAATTCCACAGTCAGAGGAATAATGGTCAAAAACTCCAGAAAGAAGACGAACGTAAAATTTCGCCTCTTATGCATTTTTTTTTTGTTTGTTTGTTCTTGTGTCTGTTTATTGCATCTGATGTGCTTATTTCCTTCCGCAGGAAGCGTGGGCGAGAAGACGTGGCAGAAAGTTACTTTCTGAGAGCTATCCAGCTGGATCCCGAATTCGTGCCAGCCATCTCATCCCTCGCGTCCCTGTATGCCGGGGCTGCGGGGAGGCTGCAAGATGCGGAAAGACTCTACGTTTGGGCCATACATCTAGATCCAGAGGACGCGGATGTCCTCAACAATTATGGATTCTTTCTCGAAACGCATGGTGAGCCTTATTCCTTTGATTCAATGCATTATGCATAATGAAATCAGAAAAAATTAAGGATGAATTTTATTCCTAGGGCGGGGTTTAAGCGCAATGGTGTAAAGCAGTTTGATGCAATAATCAAGCTTTTATCAAACTTGTACTAAAAAAGAACTTTTTCAATATATTCTCCGAGCTGCAGAATCAGCCTTTTATATTTTCAAAGCTCAAAAGCAAATGACCCGGTCAAAAATGAGTATTAAAATTACAATAAACACAAAAAAGTTTGACTTTTTTATTTAAGTGCTTGTTCTTCATATCTTAAAGATCGGCAAACTCATTAAGCGATTAGAAGGTTACAAACATTTAAACATTTATTAGACGACACTAAAATGCGAAATGACGATCCGTTCTACATTCGGCCATATGGTTTAGCACCTACCACACAATCATGCACTTTCTGATATTTCTAGAGCCTCATAATTAAATAACTGAAATACTGAATGTATTACGCACATTCCATACAGTACAAATCTAGCACCAAGTGAGTTTTTATAATTCTCTGTCTTGAAATAGGAAATGCGTCCCAAAAAGTTAAGTTGAATTGGGATTTTAATCATGTTCATAATTTATTTCGATGAATGTGTAGGAATTTTAACAACATTCGTTGATGTTTAATTCATTTACGCAGGTCACTTATTTTAAATGCCTTATGTTCGTCATTTATCTCCACTCCTTATATTAAAAAACGTATATTCTGAGATATAGTTCACTAAAAAAACATATTTCTTCCAAAATGTTTTTCATTATTTTGTGTATTATATATAAATCAATATTATAAAATATTACGGAATTTATTATCCATGTTTTTTTTTTAATTCGCTGTTACATAAAGTTAAAATTTGCTCAAAATCATTCGATAAAAATGATAATTTAGCTCTGAAAATATCGCAGTAGTGTATTTTCATGACGTTCCACAAGTGTACAAAATTTAAAAGCTCTAATATATCAGGAAATAAACGAAAAACCAATAACAGTATCCCGTCCTTACAAACAGTATTACACAGAATGTATAAACAATGTAATTCAGTACGGCAAAAGTATGACAATTTTACTTTTTTTTTTTTGTGTGTGTGTATGTATGTGTCTTCATAAGTATAATTATGAAAATTATAGATTTTCTCAATTATATATATATATATATATATATATAGGGTGTTTTTTTTTAAACTGATGGTACTCAAAGACATCTGTAGCTTGAACTATCAGTCGCAAAGCCACCAAATTTTGTACCGGAACTATTAACGACATGGGAAAAAGGAATCCGGGAAAAAAAATTTAGTTCCAAATGTTGCCGATAGGGTAAAATGTGGCTTTTTACACTTTAAGACAGCTAAAATTTTGCATAAAACATGGGGAAAATAGCAAAATGCAAAATCCCGATTACGTAATCGAGACCAGCGCCAGTATTTTGAATTATAAAAAAGAAGAGGGGCATTGAAAATCTTTTCAGGTATCAGCTGATTTTTAAATTGCGTCTCACTTTAGCACAGCATGCATTATTTGTGAAGCTCTTTTATCTTAATCAATCCACTGAAGCGGCCGCTTTTCGCGAATTTAGGAGTCGAAACAATTTACGTAAAGGACCTCTATCAATTAATGCAGTGAAAGCAATGATTAAAAAATTTGAAAAAATAGATTCCCTCGCAACTCGGCCTGGTAGAGAACGGAAACTGGTATCGGAGGATACGATCACAGATGTTGCGACTGCAATCGTTGAAAGAAGTCAGACGAGTACAGCTGGTAATAGCAGCACACATGGAATTACCCGACAACTGGATATTAATGCTTCAACAGTATGGAATGTTTTAAGAAAAATTCTCCAATTTTATCCATTTAAAATTAGCCTTTTACATGAATTAAAACCTACAGATTATGATCTTCGATTAACCTTTGCTTTGACATTTCTTGTCAAGATGGAGGTGGAGGAGGCTTGGCGTTGGACAATTCTCTGGAATGATAAGGCCCATTTGTATTTGAATGGGGCTGAATTTGGTCATCTGAACAACCCCATGCATTTCAAGAAATCCCACTCCATTCTCAAAAAGTAACTGTTTGGTGTGGTTTTACAGCAGATTTTATCATCGGACCGTACTTTTTGGAGACAATTACCCAAGCAGGACCTCAGACATGTTCTGTAAACGCTCAAAGATATCATGATATGTTGAGTAGTTTTGTTATCCCACAACTTTAGCAAAGGCAATGCTTAGATAAAATAGTCTTTATGCAGGATGGAGCCCCACCACATATTGGTACATCCGTACAGAAACTGTTGGACCATCACTTTACAAATGAAAGAGTCATTAGTCGATGTTTTCGTATTGCATGGTCACCTCGTTCCCCCGATCTAATCTCATACAACTTTTTTCTGTGGTGTTATTTAAAATCGAAGGTTTATCTTGGTTGATTCTCGAACTTATCAGTTGTAAAGGAAAACATAACACGGACTGTTATGAACATGCCTCCTGAAATGTTGCATTCAGCTATAGAGTTTTACGATGTACAGAATGCAATGCTTAATCCAAAAAAATGGAGGTCATATTGAAAATAGCCGCGGTCTTCCCCGGAAAAGTGATTCTACTGAATAAAAACAAAAGGACAAAGAATAAAAAAGAAAGTCGAATAGAATCTTCTCTTTTTTAAAATTTGTAACCATTTACAGAAGTTATTTTATCGAATAAAGCACATTTGTGGAAAAATTATTTCTTTGTTATTCATTCATCTATTTACTGTAGACTTTTAAAATTTTATCGTGTAGTTAAACTTAAAATTTAGATCAAAAGCGCCATATTCCCCGTATCAGCAACTTTTCGAACTAAATTTTTTTTCGCTGATTCTTTTTTTCCATGTCGTCAATAGTCCCCGTACAAAATTTGGTGGCTTTGCGGCTGATAGTTCGAGCTACAGAGGTCTCTAAGTACCGTCAATTCAAAAAAAAAAAAAAAAAAAAAAACACCCTGTATATATTTGAAAATAAATCCTCTGTAGCGCCAAACGAATGGAGTCAAAATTTGATTAAATAATTCGATTAAACGATAAGTAAGTTTCGAAAATATTATAATGACATGTTGTCATTGACAAATATAACTGTATAAATATTTCAGTATTCAAATATATGCGGTAGTAAAAATAAAATGAATGACAAAATTGCATCAGTACATGCATGGTGCATGTGAAATTTAATTAAAAAGTGCTTCAGAGTTACTGAAACTGCTTTCACTATAGCTCTTAGAAAAATTTCACTTTCATTGTTATTGATAAAGCGTTTGCCCTCCTTCTTACCCGCAGGTCGCTCGAGTGAAGCCATGATGCAATACGAGCGCGCCATTAGCGCACAACCGAACCACACGGTAGCGATCATCAACGCAGCGCGATCCCTCAGAACACCGGAGCATAGCAGGAGGGCGGAGGAGCTCTACAAAAGGTGGGTGTTACTCCAAATCTCTGCACTTGTTTTGTGAAATAACAATGACAAGATTTTAAAAATGCGCTCTTATTGACATTGAGAAACATTGAGAAACAGAAATTGTTTTCATCAGAAATACAAATGCCAAAAAAATTTTTTTTAAAGCTCAAGATACTGATAAGTATATACTAAGAAAATAGAAATTTCAATATATTCTGGTTTTTAAGAACTGCTTGGAAAAAACTGATTCCATCGTCACTTGCTTTCATGATTTACTTCCTACTTTTATGCTTTTGACAAAAACATTATTCACTTAAAGTACTGTAATAGAAGTGTATGTATCGGAAATATTTTTACTTTGATTATTTTCTGCTATTACGATGCAGTTGCTTGAGCATATGAAGGCAACACATTTGATAAATGACACATGACGCTTATTTATATTTCAAGATTTATAGAAATAACTGTTTGCCCCTTTGCACTCGAGCTTTATTTCTTTGAGAATTAACCAACAAAAATAACAAAATTTGATGTGCAAACATTTGAATGTAAATCAAATTTTCGATTCAATCGATCCAACCAAAACGTGAACTAGTTTTTCTTTTCTATGCAATGGAGGCCACATTATCTGAAGAAAAGACAAAGACAATGGGGAAAATATTTTTTCTGGTTCCAAGCTTCATGCAGGTAGTAGGTAAGATATTCCACTCCCAAGAGCCCCTTCCTCCCTTTAAAATTATTCTGTAATTTCTTCCATCCCTCAAGGGCAAGTAAGGGAGTTTTCCGTGAAACGCTATTGCCTCTATGTTTCCTTTTCACGGACAACCAAAAATCCCACAGGTTGATCATGGGTGACGTCGGATCAGATGCATATATTCTCCGCTGTAGTTAGCCACCCAAGTCTGCTAGGGATTAAGCGAAAGGGGCACTCTCTGGACTTGGTGTTTTATCTTGGTATAGCAAAAGATACGTTGAATAATGTTAGAAAGATGTGCAGTATCTATCTTGATAAACAAATTTCTTTTCTGAAAAAGAAATTTCTCATTATTCCGAAAATAGTTGACGTTCTTGCTGCTTCTGTTTGCTCAGTGGGCAACTATACAGAACCTTTATTTATCCAAAATAGTCACACCGGAAGAATCAAATCATATCTTCAAATAACAAAATATCAATCGTATAACATTAACCTGAAGTCTTAGAACTACATAAAACATTTTCTATTATCGAATAGACTTCACGGTGTCCGGTTGGAATCTCCTACTCCATATTACAGCATTTTTCAGAAATTTCTCTTCTGAATATGTTTTACAAGTTCAAAGCATAGAAATGATCGTGTCTTTCTAAATATTTGTTATTATGGGTTTGTGATTCCAATATCAAAATCGACCCACTGCCCTAATCGGCTGCATATGCAAACTTTGGGGGATTAGTAAATGCATGTTTGGCATAACTCCTTGAGAAAAATGAACATATCTCTGATTTTCTTTGATTTGGAAGGAAATGGTCAACAACAGATAATTAGTTTCTTTAGAAATGGATATTTAAGTCACTTTTTTGAAACGAAAACATTTGATGTCGTTAAAATAATGATTTCATTTGATATCATTATTTTTTTACTTGACAAGGCAAATGATTGCATCTTTACGTAAGACATCCTAAAGTATTGTTACAAATCTGTAATTTTGCTACCCGGCCCGAATAGTGTCATCGTAAGAAAGACAATTGTACGATCTGTCCTGTGCATGTTGAGTGGATGCCGCGTCAATAACCTCGGAGCTTGGCGACAAATTTGGCGAGAATTTGGCGGTTTGGCGATGAATTTGGCGAGTTTGGCGACTAAATGGATACCACTGGAAAGTTCGAGAACTTTCACGATCCATCCACTAAGACCCAAGATACAGCCAGGTACGCCCTGATTGGTCCGAAGATTCCAGCCCCGTCTCCCGGAACTATAAAAGACGGGAACTCTGAAGCGAAGAGGAAGTGTGTGTATCGGCGGAAGTCGTGTGTATCGTGAGAAGTTGTGTGGATCGTCAAAAGTTGTGTGTGTGAGAGGAGTCGGAGTCGCCGACGAGTAAAAAGACTAGAGGATTAGCAAGCAAGCAAGTTGCTGAACTATTAGAGATTAAATGCATTACGATTGATCGACGGTATTTATTTGCTGTATAGAAAAATTTTGTAACAGTATTTATATGATCTAGGATTTAAAGTAAATCTGTCCACATTTATACAAAATTTTAAAAGCAAAGACTTTTTTTTAAAATTCTATTTACAATCACTTATTCTAATGACTTTTACTCGTGCCTTCAAGGTTGTATCTTCAGCATAAACTTTTTTTTTGTTTTAGTCATGGATCCCATTTTGTCAATTATTTCTGTCAATCAATAAAGTGATCCTTACACTGATGATTTGCAAATTTCAGGTTATGCACGATATATGGAATTTATAGAAAAACAGCTTCATAGAGCCATCAACAGTATTGTTGAGTGGTCGAATAGGAACTTGCTTACAGTTTCAACACACACCTATTTTTGTTGAAGACCCTTTCATCCTGATCTAGAATTGTCTTTGAATGACATCCCGATTCGTTTCGAGACACCCATAAATTTTTGGGCATAATATTTGACAAGCAGTTGACTTTCCATTCTCACATTATTATGAGAAAGAGGTATCTTCAATCATTAAATATTCTGGAATGATCATTAAATGTTCTGGAATGGAGTCAGTAACTAAGAACTTTTTGCAATACTTCTTCGGGTAACAACCTTCTGATGTTTATCGAAATATCATCCGGTCTATAATAGATTATGAAAGTGTCGTTTATGGCACTGTTTTATCTCCCTCAATTATTTTCATCATCAGACTATAAAGTAATGTCTGACAGCATTCCGAAAGTCAATTATATCTAGTTTGTATGCAGAAGCTTTCGATCCATCTCTTTTATACAGAAGAGAGAAACTACCGCTTTCTTATTTCTTTTTTATTTTAGTAATTTAACATCATTCTTTTATAGGGCTTACTGTTGAATGGCAGTAACAATCGCCTATTTGATGTTGGAATGTGCAACGCAATGTGCATTTTCCGATTCTTCCTATGATGTTAAAATTCACAGAAACTGCTGTCTTGATCATTCTCCATGGATGAATATTAAAATTCCATATTCCTTTTAAGAATTTTATAATATTCTATTTAACGAGTGAGCGCATATGCGACTAAGCGCAAGTTCATCCGCCATGTTTTCCGGCGTCTTGATTCGAGTTCTCAGTTGATATTAAACAAGCGAAAATTCAACGCCCTTCGTAATTATCTTCAAGAAAACTCGGAAACTACTAACTCCTGGACTATTGACACGCGCCTCCGGTGATATTTAAGTGAGGAGCAAACACGGTCGCGGTTGCGAGGTGACATGGGGCCCCGTGGAACATGATGGAAGGGAACATCCACAAAGTACTCTTGAAGGATTTTAGTTTGATTTGAATATAAACAGACTGAATTTGAAGCAACGCAAAGTAAATTTTGGTAAAGAGAACAGGCATTTCCTTTCTCGAACTTCCTCCCCAAGTTAGCAGCAAGATAGTTAAATCTCGACATTAATGTACTCCAAGCCCACCCACACGGATGAAATAGGGTTTAGTACCTTGAATTCTGCCATTGGGAAGCCGATATTTTAATACCAGTCTATTACAGTTTAATACTTTTCTAATACATTTTTTAGAACACATTTTTAAAAATAACGAAGTTTTTGATATAATTCATGTATCTTCAACATGCTAAAATGTCATTGTTTAGAAATTAGTATAACCTTACTGTTTTTGTAATGTTTTATTTCTTAAGGAATTAAAGCACTTAATTCTAAAAACTGAAAAAGTGAATGTGTGTATAATATTCTCAATTTCAGAATTTTCCCTCCGTTACAATTACATCCTAATGTTTTCACAGTAGGGCTTCAAGAAAAGTAACATATTCAGAACACGAGTTGAACAAATGCATATATGCATTTAACGCATAGTAAAAATTCGATTGCTTTACTCTCCTTTAACTGCACAATTTTAAACGGTATTGTCCAAGTGTGCAGCTGGAATTCACACTCGGGATCATCGACATCGTTTCGTACTTTTGCGGGCAGTCCCCTGAATAATTGCGCGTTGAAGTCACCTCTGCCGCAGCGATATATACTTCTCGAAAAGGATCGTAATTATCTTCCTCGGGGCTACCCTCCCTGGGGCACGGGGTCTTAGCTTCTAACTCGATTATCGAAAGGGTTCTGGGGGAAAAATTTTCCAGAATCGGACACAATTCATCCCTCCACAATCTTGCGCCCACGAATATATCCGCTTATATTTTCGAAGAATTAAGGAAGTTCGGCAATCTTGCATGAGAATAGTATCTTTGATTCCTATTCCTAATATTTATGGTCCTTATTTGTGCAAAAGAAAAAAAAACTTGTGCACGTTTCTATTTTTAGCATATGATTAAACACGCGAAGACATTTTGGCCTTCCGAAATTAATCTTTATTTTATCTGATCATATAACAAAAATAAAAGTTAACCATAATTTATTAATATTTTTCACTATTATTCTAAGTAAATTAAGTAAATTAAATTAAGTAAACTAAGTAAATTAATTCTAAGTAAATTTATTATTATTCTAAGTAAAATGTAATTTTTAAGTAATATAAAAGAGATTGAACTCCATTTTTTCAACAAAAGAAAATCCTTTGTTCTTTCCTTTTAATATAGGCA
Organism: Argiope bruennichi; assembly: GCF_947563725.1. Lineage (NCBI taxonomy): Eukaryota > Metazoa > Arthropoda > Arachnida > Araneae > Araneidae > Argiope > Argiope bruennichi. The sequence goes on along the minus strand of NC_079155.1, from coordinate 127,672,664 downwards.
TTCTCGATTAAGTATTCTTCTTGAATTGCTGAGCTATGCTTTTCATTTCCCATGCATCTACCGGCACTTTAATTGCTTTATTGGATCGTCCGCTTGCAACTTCACATAATTTTCAAAATTAAATCATCATATTCTTCGAAATTCTTGAAAATGTGCTACTGTTCTGCAAAGAAGTTTCAATTATACCTTTGTTACCGAGTTAAAATATGTTTTAAAATAAATAGCTACAAAAAAAAATATGATCAATTTGAATATCTATGGAAAAGAAATGAAAGCTAAATTTAAATAAAATTATGATATTGAATAAAGAAAAAAATCAAGCATCAAATGTCTTCTTCCAGTATTGAATTGCATTCTCTTTATAGTTAAAACAAAGAACAATAATGTTAAAGAGTACAACTATTAATTGATATTCAAAAATGATACTGCATTTCCACAAATTTGAGCTAATTCTTGTTCAGTATAATAATTTTTGAAATTTATTGATCGAAAATTTAACATCTGCGAAAGTGTTCTATACAAATTATATTTGTCTTGTTAATATTTGTATTATTACAATAATTAGTTATGTTTCGAACCTCGTCGTCTGTGCATCCTAAATTTTGAAATTTGCGATACTTAGGTTGAAATTCAGAAAAGATTAAGGCTGTTTATTTTTCATTTTTGTATTTTGTTGAGACAAAAATTGGTAACGTAGATGCCCCAATGTAGATCTTGCTTTACTCTTAAGCTTTTTTTACCTTGTTTAAAACATTTTTGATCACGAATTAAAAAGAGTTAAAGAAATTGTCATAAATAATACAAAAAATCATAAATAATAATACAAAAAATCATAAATAATACAAATAAAAATACGTTGGAGGATTCTGATGAATTAAAAAAATTATATGTTTTCTTGAGATAAAATTAAAAATTGGAAAGAGCTCAGTTCCTTAAAAATGGAAAAATATATTGCACCAACATTCTCAACTGATTTCTGACTATAAACTTTAAATTATGGGGGAGACATTGCTCACTATTTTCATGAAAAACTAAATTCAGACGGAAATTAGAATTTTCAACATTTTCGAAATTAGGAGGATTAACCATTCGGCATCTCAAACACCTACTTTTAAAAATTCCTCCTAATAAGCCCGCAAAATGATTGTTAGCAGTAACAAAATTGATAAAACATTTTTAAATCTAACGACCAAAAAATAGAAAATTTCGCCTTTTTAAGAAATTTTAATCATTAAAATATTTCAAAATGTAAATATAATGTGAAGTTAAATGATCCCGTGATTAATTAATTTTTTTATTTATTCTTAGCTTTATCTGCACATCAATAAATCAATAATTTAAATATAATAAAAATCTATATTCTTTTCTAGACTCCAAAACAGAAGTTGGGATTTTGCAACTAATAATGAAGGCAGACAAAAAGTGACAGGGTATTTTGAATTCCAGTAATACAGAAGGTGGTGGAGGATTAGATATTGTTATCACTTATTTAGTAATACTGATTTATTTATTAAATTCGTGAAGTATTAAAATTAAATTCTCAACATCAGATTTAATATAAAATTTGTTTCTTCCTGCTTTATTTCATTTCAGATCCAATTTTGTTGCATAAAAATTTGTACATTTATATAAATCGAAATTTTATGATGTTTTTTACATAAACTTTAAGATCATTTAGTTCCACTAAACTTCATTTTTAAGTTTAGTAGCTGAAAGCAAAAGGAACGAAGCGCGTCAAAAGTTTCTAAGAAATGTTCCTTTATTTCTAGGGCTCTGTTCATCGAAGAAGACCCTCAGGTGATGGACAATCTGGGTATGCTCTACTTGGTGTCCGGCAGGCATCAGGAAGGTCGAGCTCTTTACCAATATCTTCTCAGAAAATATCCGAACAGGAATGATACCAAATTGCATTACGTAAGCAGATCGGTTTCAATCAACGTCACTTTTAACGATGCAACATTAGTTCTGTTTCGTACTGTTTTCATACATCTCTTTAAAGAAAAGTAAATGATAGAAAGAATTTAAAAAAATGCCTTTTCGCTTCTTTATCCTTTTTTCTTACGAACGTTGCAATGCATCCTCAGATCACAGGTCAACTTTAAGGGCGTGTCCAGCATACTGAAGCAGGTTGATATTGCTGCCGGGCGAAAACTTGATCGATAGTGGAGAACCTGGCCAGAAAATCAAGCATATGAGAGATAAAAAGAAAAGACCATATAAATTTAACACAAAATGAAGTTACAACAACTGATTACCACAGTAGTTAGAAAACTGACATGCGAAGATGTAGATGGTCAAACAGTCGCTTCAGACAGCAAATCCTTCACATGTTTATTCGAAGTACTGCAATGTTTTACTATTGGTTCTGCGTCCCATTGGCTCTTTTTCCCTTAAGAAAATCGGTACGAAGAAAAAGGAAGTTAACAAAGTTTTCATTTTTAATATGAATCGGACCGAATTAATTGTACCGAAATACGGGAAATGGACAAACTATATTAATTTCTACCACTTTAAGTTTCGTTTTTCATTTTCCATCTTGTAATATTTACAACTCATGATAAGAAACTCTTGAACGTTTTTTTCCCATCTCATAAAAAAATTAATGCTGGCAAAACTTCTGAAGTTAAGACATCATTTTATAAATTCGAGTGTTATGTATCTTAGTGTCTAAAAATTCCTTCATCAGTTGAAGCATAGCAAAAAATTAAAATAGAATCTTTTAGTAAAAAAAAAAATTTAAAAAAATTTAAAAAAAAATAGAAAATCGCTTTTTTTTAAAACAGAAATATAGTTGGCAAAAGAAAAACGTAAAAGCGTAAGCCCTGATATGTCTGGAACCTGAAATAATTTAAGCAAATTGCAATTTTAATCACATTTATAATATATTTCAATTTCAAATGAATTTTTAGGAATTTTAAGTTTTATACAAGATATTGTGGCTTCACTTCTCAACAGCTCACTGACAAATTTGTACAAACATCTATACAATAGGTGAAAAAACTGTTTTCCACTTTTTTTTTTTTTTTGTTCTCTATTAAAAGAGTCTTTTTAAAACATCGATTATTTTATTAGTTCGTTACGTTTTGCCATGTTCCTTCAAAGTAAATATTAAGAAAATAAAATATAGATTATCTCTCAAAAAATCATTACTAAACGATATTACTCAAAATTTAATTAAAATTAATCGATAAATCTATAACATGATGGCTAACAGTTCTACTGCTTTATTTTTCCCGACTCCCCCTCGTAATTTCCAGAAGTTTTTGGGAAGTTTTTAAAATTTTTAGAATGGTTTTATTTTCTTTCTGTTATGTACTGCTCTGTGCATTCTTATTAGTATGCGAAAAACAGTATTCCACTTTTTCTTTTGAAAATCAATATAGAATAAAAATCTTATGTTTAGGAAACAAAACAAAATATTATTTTCAATAATTAGGTTTCAGATAAGCATAATTTTTGTAAACGTTTTCCTAATTTTTTGCAAACATACTAATCAACATGTCAACATGTGTAACATACCAAAAGATGTGTGGTTTCCAGATGGACTTTTCTCAGAACTGATTATCCAAATTTATTCATGAAATACATAATACAAAATCACATAAATGAATAAATTCTGTAATTTTTTTAATCACTTTCCTGTACTCTCTATTCTCGGTTACGTAAAATCTTCACCATTACCATTCAACCATTACCTTCACCGTAATGTTAATATGCCAAGTGGAGTTAGAAAAATAGAAGATAATATATATGCGTATATTATGAAAGAAATATGCACTAATATTATTCATTCATCAAAAAGCGATAAGTTTTGGGTTTTTCTGATGACTACTATATCAAACAGTAGAAGGAAAACGTTAATATTTCTTTTTTATTATTTTGAGAAAATAAAAAATATTGAAGAAATATATATTTCTATATCATATAATAAATTTAATGCGTGTAGTATTATTTTAATTTCAGAAGAATATTACTTGAGGAAATATATTAAAGTTACGTAGAATAAAAAAATAAAAAAAAATTGAAGAAATCATTAGCAATAATATTCAAGATCCTCTGAAGATCCCATAATTTAACAAATAATTTGTATTGATTTTCTATACTTCCCAAATTATATACAAACGAAAAATCGCTCAAAGAATATATAAGCAATACGTCCAAGTTCAATTAAAAATTCGCCTGAAAATGGAAAAATACATTAGTTCAAACGTATTTATTTACAATAGATTAGTCTTAAATTTTAATCCTTGGCAATATTTTATATATAAAATAAAGTTATTTTGGAAATTATCAACACGAAACTCATGTTTTTGCAACTCGCAGTACTATCGAGTACGAAAAAGAAACTAATTGGACTGATCTCCTGTAAATTAACTCACATACTCCTTTAAAAATGCGATCCACCCGTTCTCCAATGAATCTCGCACTCAAGCATTCTGAACCTTCTTGTATAGAGAAGAAAAGAATTATGCGTTTTAACAACAACAAAAAAAAAATGACACATAATATAATTTTAGTAAAAAGACCATAAACCAAATTTCATTTGTCTGAATCATTGTTTTTGTCAGTTATAACGTTTACATGCTGAGTATATGTAGATAGACAGGAGTTGAATCCCTAGACAAATATGGCTCAAATCTATTTTCAAATCTGCCCGTTTAACACTAATTCAGCAAATCAGATGTTGTGCATCCAGCTCTTGACATCTTGCAGTTACCGTGTTCACCTGTCTCAGACAAACAGACTTTCTGGGAATGAATTTTGTACAAAATATGATAGGAAGCTACGAATGTGGTGTAAAGTGCACATGTAATATCACAACCATCTAGCTTAAAGTGTGTTTGAGGTAACAAGTTCATAGCCAGATCAATGTAATTCCAGAAGTATGTTTTTCAGACTCAAGGAAATCACGAAGGTGTTTCTGAGACTCAGTGATGGACATTCGTTAAAATCTCGAAATAAAATCTGTTTGACGACCACAATACTTTTTTCTTTCTATACTTCGTACAGGAATTTAAAAAAAAATAGGCTCATTAAGGCTGGGAATCATAATATTAATATGAGGTAGTTCTTTGTTAAGTTACATTTTCCATAGAACGCAGAAATAACGCCATTATCACGTGTTTTGCAACTTATCGTTCTATAAAAAATTGCACCTGGGAAATTATTGTGAAGCAATAAATTAATTATGCTGATTAATTTTCTTTCCTATCTTCTAATGCCAATAAAATATCGGCAAATGCCAATATTCATATCGCCAACTTTACTGTTCCAAAATTATTTTGTCTAAGAGCATGACTGCTAATCCATGTCTCAATTGTGATTTGATCTAAACACAGTGAATCAGTAAATTATAATATTATGGGATAATAATGGTAATATTACAAATTATGAAAGGAATCCCGATGAAAGAATCAATTTTTTACTCAATATAAAGTTTATATCATAGAATTTAATAAGACAAGTAATGAACAAAGTGGTTTCGAATCAATCAGTCAGCAGAGGAGGAATCCACCATAAATTATGTGCGTGTACTTCAGAACTGAAGGCACTTATGGTACTGACGATCCTACACACACACACACACAAAAAAAAAATCGGTCCCACGAAAATTTAATTGTAAATATCCTACATCCCGGATTCTCGTCAGAAACGTCATTCTCTTTTACTTCTGACTTCAGTAAATAACTGATTGCCGCTGGTTGCCAACGAGGTTCCACTATGTATATGAAAAGGAAAGGACCAGGTAATTGTCGACAGTTTCACAATAAACTTCTATCATTTTTCTCGATCTCCTGACCATTCCCGGTTTTCCCTGTTTCCCGATCGGCTGGCCTACCTGTATCATTAAGTTCCAAACACTATATTTATACTGTCATTATGAAACACACAACTGGGCACAGTTTCATAACTCTTAACACACAGAGAGGTGGATGAAAAATCAATTACAAAACTGCATCTTCACAAACATGAGACTAGTTAAAAATTAAATAAAAATATGTAAAAATAGAAATAGCTAATAAATAGATAGTTTGATAAATATAATACTTTTAGAGCAAATAGTGCGTTTAAAATTCAGCTTTAATAGAATTTACTCGATTACTTTTTACCATGAACTTATTTTAGTTATAAATATCATTTAGAAGATTTATAGAGAAAAATGAAACTTTTAATACGAATGTAGCAACAGAGCTGACTAAATTTCATTAGAGGATTTTCATCCGAATTAGAAATAAGTATCATATTTTTAACTGTCCAGTGATGCACTGTGTGTGCATGAGTCTGTGCATCTTCGGACAGACTAAAGACCCGAAAAACTAATGATATGAAAGTATGGTCAGTCCATTCCTGCCATCATATTTTCAGATTTGTTTCAAAGCCGAATTCAGTCAATCAGCATCCAGTTCGGCCATGCAAGAGTTTTTACTTGATGCGGCACATTGAAAGGAAAACCTACTATTATGCATAATGAAATCGAGGAGAGAACTTTCCCGAAAATATAATTGAAGCATATCGATGGCAGCGTTAAGATGAAAAGAAACCAGGAAGAGAACCAAGTTCAAAAGCGCTGCGCCGAATTGACCGGAATCCAACCACTGATTAAACGCATCACAAGGAAGTTTCCACTGTTCCGCATCAAAATTGAAATTCTTGTCCGCTCCCCTTTCATAGAAGCCACTGTCCATTCCAAAGAGAGGAGGGCAGCATTCCAGCAATCGGCGCTACTTTGACTTCTAATTGGAGGAGAAGGTTTAATGAAGCGGTCTTTCTGATTCGAATGTGACGATCGGCCGGCTGGCTAATAACACCGGCCTTTAATTATTTTCCTAAAAGGGGTTGTGCCACTAGCCGGTATGCGATATTGTTGGAATATTGGATTATCTCCTTATTTTAAGAGCTTAGATTCCTAAGACTGGAGAAAACGGTTTCTGACTTATGCCTTGATACACAAAACAGCAACCACACAACAGATACATGGGCAGACAACAGCGACTGATATATAATTTCGTAAGTGGTTGTGATGAAAAAGTGCTTTTGGGCAAATAATCTTCATTCTTCATCAAATTTATAGATCTGGGCACTAAGACAACACACTGAATTCAAGTCTTTTTTTTTTCTTCATTTGTTCCATTTTATTACGCACAAAAAAAAAATCCAGAGATAGACGTTTCCGTTGCATTTGATTCCGTTTCCAGGAATAAAACCATATAAACAATTACATCCATCCAGTTAGTTGCGTTTTTGGTATATCATCTAAGATTGGATTGAAGCATTAATAACATAAAGAAAATTCTGACGTATAACTTTTGTCCAAAATGTTATGGAAAATTTAAATTTTTGTTTATTTAGACAACCGAGGAAACATTATCCCTTTAGCGTGCTGAGTTTTGAATTAAGTTGCTCAGAGACAGACATATTTCCAATTGTTTTTTCAGACTCTTGAAGTTTGAAAGGAGTGGACATGATTTTTTTCGTAAATTTGGAAGCAAAAAGATGTGAGTTCCTAAAAGACAAACAGATACCTTCCATTGTTTTTAGGACAATGGACTAAATCTTCATTCTTAAGTTTAAAAACATTTCATCTCTTGCACTGATGCATAATGCAGGAATGAAGCGACGGCGAATACCGGAGTAGAGATTTATTCTTGCCACTTACCGGACACAAGTTCCAGAATACATGACACCTACGGGAATGGAAAATAATAAGGATATCTATTATTTTTTATTTACATATTAAGACGATTTCCGACTGAATTATAAAAATATATTTATAGAATTCCATTTCAATAACTTGTCGCGTTTTGGGATTATAATGTTCATATATACACGAATACACAGAAACGTGTTCAACCCATTGACAGATTTCACATTCAATGAAAACTTGCATCTATTTTCATTTCTCTAGAATTTTGAGTTTGGGATTTAGTACACAGGCTTTCTTAGGATGGATTTCGTCCACATTTCAACGTTAGGACTGCATTTCAAATTTCATACTTTCAGGTTATTGTGAGTCTGTTACCATATTCGTAAATAAACCGATAAAAATCTAAAAGTGTTTTCATAGCTCTCTTAATCTCCCCGCCTTAAACGTAGATTCGTTAACATATTTTAAGTACCACGCCGACATTGCCTTTTTTTGTTTCGCCCGCGATCTCAGCTCATGTTCTCAATATTTAGATTAATCTTACATACAAGAGATTTACTGAGTTTTAATGTAACCCATCAAAATATTCCGATGAGGAAAACTTAGGCATATTTGTCAATTTATTAATAGAATGCGGTGTTTGTATCATATCGGTTTTCTCCATATGCGGTTTTATATCATATGTTGTACTGTCAGTCACGATGATTTTCGCTATCTGTACGGAAAATTTAATATCAATCGCCGGTGACTTTTGCGGCCCGGAACGGAAAGTTCGGCATCAGTCTCCGATGAATGACTTGGCGCTTAATGGATTAATGCTGAAGAAATAAAATTTTGCATGCTATTTTATCACAGGATTTATGAATTTCTATGAAATTTTAGTCATAAAGCATAGAAAAGAATGGTCTGTTCTTTCCGCGTCTATGGGAATGTGATACCTCAAAAAATACAGCATGGATCAATGAAAGTTGTTATGCAATTTGTCTGAACATTTATAATGTCGGTTCTAATCAATCGAAGAGAAGACTCCCGAAGTTCCTGCTCAGTTTTTTTCATTATGCTACGATGCACAAAATGGCCTCCACGTTACCTGTTGCGCCATCCCGCTACGAGAATCACTCACGGGTTCAATTCCTCCTAAGCTGTGCGTCCTCGAGAACAGATTCTTGTGAGGTACGAACAGAGCCTACTCTATCTTGAAAAAGTCTAGTGAAGGATACTCCTATTGTTTCGACTCCATCGAGACATCTGTCTAACAAATTTGAATCAACAAATGCGAATTCAAACTGTGAAAATGAGTTGCCTGACAAATTAAATCCTCTATGTTTTATTTATTTTGATTTTAGAATAAAATAGCCATGCGTTATCTGTAAACATGCCATCAGCTTATGTTAATTGAAAGGGAAGACAATCATGGTTAACACCTTTCCGTCTATGAAATGAATACAATTTACCTTATTTGCAGTTTTTTTCCAGAATAATAAAAAAAGGATTGTGTCATTCGTAGTCACAGTTCATTCTTTCCTTAAAAAATATTCTACTATAATTTCTACTACAAAGAAAGCATTTATGCGAAATATTTCCTGAAAATACTATATTTTTCCCCTTCTCTTTCGCCATAAAGACTCTTTTGCATAATATTTTCAAAAATACTAATTCTAAATTCATCCCTAATAGTTCTGTATCTTTTAAATATCTTTTATTGCTTTCACATCTACAAGTTATTAAAAGAGTCCCTATTTTGAGAAACTTCATCACAGTTTTTGAAAAACTCCGTTGCCTTTCTCGCGAGTCATTTCTCTCCCTTATTTTTACTGCATCTTTTGCCCAACGTCATCACTATCCTTCAAACGATTATTTATTATTTTTTTTATTTTGTTCTTGCTTTCTTCTTTTATGTTTTAGTCCAAAGAGGCAAGATGTAATTTTCCGCGTTACTGATTACATAAAAGGAGTGTGGGAAAGGGAGACGCGGAATTTTCAAAAAAAAAAAAAAAAAAAAAAAGAAGAAGAAGAAGAAGAAATATAATCAATAGCTTGGTTGACTCCCTTTCTATAAAAGAGGAAAGTGAAGAAATTAATGGCGATGCTAAAAAAAAAAAACAGAAAATATATGGAAGGATAACGAATACGCAGTTCTGCTTTCCTTGATTGAATGAGAAATTTAATTAACCGTTTAAAAAACGCGATCGGAAAATATTCATTTCGAAAACATATGGCTGGGCAGAAATAATTTATATCGTCACCGCGGCTTTAATGGCAGCCAGATCATTATTCCTCCCCCCTCATCTCGATCCCTTCCCTTCCCCTGTGAGATTCAACTTTCGGCTCTCCGTCATCCGCGGCGGATCGGGATTGCTTTTCCAATTAAACCTCGGCCGGCGTTTTTTAACTCAGAAATTAAAAGAGAGGAATAAAATTTAGTGAAGCGCAAGCTATAAATGTTTTCTGCATGTTTTACGACGACATATGCGGTTTTGATAAATGTTTTCGCCTCCTTTTAATGTCTTGGAAACGAAAGGTATTGTAATCGTCTAAAAGCTCGACTCTGAGATCTAGTCGAATCTGCATATTTCAGACCAACCTGAATCGGAAGAAACCATGTATAGAATTACGTCATTCTATCCTTCTAAGGAAACAACTCAAAGAGGCAACGGACTAGATAGATAAAATTTGCTATGTGGTCTTTACTCGAGATCTCCTTCAAATTTTGCTTGACATTGTGGAGCTTTTCATCATCTGTCTATTCGAGGGAACGTAAGCACAAGTGGAAAACGCTACGTGTTAGTTGGATGAAATGTGGCATACATTTTTATTTTCAGAGCAAAAGGCATGCGTCAAAATTTAAATAAAATTCTAGAGAAGGATGACTCAATCTGCTGATTCAGTGCATCTGAATTCAATAACTGTTAACCGCAACAATATAATAAAATTTTGTGTAGGTCTTACGACAAAAAATTGTACATCTATTTAGTTAAATTTTATGTCAAACCGGTCCAAATCGCTTATTCGGTTGTTATTTTTTCATTATATGCGACCCAATATTGAGTTAGTATGCAGGAACTTTCCCGTTGTTCGAAATATGGAAATAAAATTTAGTGGATTCTGGGTAATAAATGATTTTTTGCTCATTTTGAAACCAGGAATGTGTTTTAGAAAATCATTTTTCTTATCCTTTTCACGTTCTCACAGGCAAAGGAAAAGTAAAAAAAAAAAAAAAAAAAAAATGAAAAAGAAAAGGATTTTGATGTCGATGTTGCAAAGTTTGTAAAATTTGTTTCTGTGATTAGACCTGTGCACTAATCTAGACAGGCGGCACTCGTTTGTTTTCCTCTTCCGACAGCACGTTTGTCCAGACTTGTCATGGTCATCCGTTCCGTCTTGTTTGGAGCTCCAGTCGATATATTTACTTTCCTTAGATGCGTTCATTTATCCCTTTAAACTAGAAAGAAACTAGTTCGGCATAAGTGATAAGGCTCTCGCATCAGTTGACAGATAGAAGAATTGGAAAGAAGCGTTACAGTTTGACTTTTAAGTCCTGATCAGATGGCAAAACTACGAAGAATTCAAGACAAAGTAATAAACTTCCAAAGCTGGAATCCCCCCCCCCCCAAAAAAAAAACACTAGCCCAAAGAAAGTACACTTTAGCAATCTCTTTACACGCTCTTTTGGACCACACACTTTTACTAAATTAGAAAGCCATCCTTATTTGGCACTTTGAAGTGAAAAATAGCGTTTGAACATTTTGGCACTAACATCATTTACCATTTTTTGTTCCCAATTTTAAAATTCATCACACAGATGTTCGCAGTGTTATGAAACTATAAAATAACAAGATTACTGATCACTAATTTCGTCTTGACGCAAGCTGATTTGCTTGCTCAAATTTCAGATTTATTTTAAGAATTTTTGAAACAAAACTCTGAGTACATGTTTTTTTTTTCTTTTTGCTCATGATTTTTCATATTAAAGCATCTATTTCTCAGCTTTCTATCAATGTTTCATCAGGCTCAACTTTTGATCCAAGAGCGCAGTTTCGATCAGGCAGAGAGACTGCTACTATCCATCTGCAATTCTCCAATCGCTCGCGACAGCTACCTGCACCTGGCAATTCTCTATAACAGAACAAACAGGACAGCAGAGGTAAGTCATTCATCTTAACTATACAAATAAAAGGCTTTAGGGCTATGCATGTATTACATTGCCACCAAAGGACTAGACCGTCCAAACTATACATATTAAATTACAAAGAATACTATCAAAGCGAAAAAACTAATTAAATATTCACTTAATTAGAAATTAACAGAAATTTTGCCATTTTTCTATAGTAACTTCAAAGCAAATAATCTGGCATTTTCATACCACCTTAAAATTCGAACTTTTATCGTTCCAATATAACAATTCCATTTTTGCACAACATTTTATTTACCAGTTACTAATTTTTAAAGAGATTTAAACGCATTAAAATTAAGGTTCTTTGAATTAATTTAGAACTATTTTTTTAAATTTTTGCTTTATTTTAATACATATCTTTATATAAGTTATTCATTTGCTTTAAAGTAGCGATTTGACAATACCTAAGCAAACGCATTAAAGTTAAAAATCACTCAAATGGAGAGAAGAAAAGCAGAGTTTTTGGTAGCGTTTTAAATCGGCGTATGCCGACAACAGCTGCTACAGTCTATAAGTTAATTCGATTTTGATTTTTTCCCCTCAGAAACTTCAGAGGAATTTATTCCAAAAACCACCCTCATAAAATTTTAAAAAATTAGCTATTGAAGGAGACCGATTTTCTTTTTGTACAATCTTTCTTTCAATGGCTATTAATTTTTAAGAAAATTTAAAGCGGAAGATTTTGAAATAAGGAAATTTGTAGATCTTTCTTCCCTGGACAAAGTTAAGAATATGAACTACTCTATCACTAATTTTTTAAATTTTTCTTATATCTATCTTTGCTATCGAATGAATGACTTTGAAATAAGGGGTTAATAAATTATAAAAGTAAATCTTTTGAGATTAAATGAAACAGATACTTAACAATAGCAGCAGCTTCAGGGAATGAGAAATAATGATAAAAACTTTATTATCTATTATAATTTTGGAGAAAATTATCCCAAAAAATATTTTTAAACACTCTTGAAACAAATTCATTTCTGTGCAATTTTTTTTAAAAAACTGACATCAAATTTTGAAAAAAAAAAAAAAAAAAATAGCGTGGACAATCATGAAAAAATAAATTTATATGTATTCATTTTATGATAGTCTTTAAACTGCCACTATTTTTTTAATTTCTCTTGCATATTAACATATATTTATTGACAATGTTTTTGTTTATTTCAAAGTTATGACTCAACGATGAATATAAGAAAACATAAGAGTTCCCAATTTCAGACAGACTCGGAATATAAATCTTTTGTGAGCGAATGAAATATTTTTATTTATTTATTTATTATTATTAGTTTTTTCTTTTATTTTTATTTTTATTTTTTTGTTTTTTGTTTTTTGATGAACAAGAATAAATATGAACTGTTGTAAGAATACATTCAACTGTTGCGAGCAAAATTCAAAGAGAAAACTTTAGATGCAGAGATTATTAACAATTCTTACCAGAAAAACTACTTAAATCAGTTTATTTTCAAGTTTTATTAATGCAATGTTTTATTAATTACTTAATTAATCAAATAATTACCTCCAAAAATATTCATCCAACCTTTCTTATGCTTCAGCATTTATGAACAAAATTTGCAATACTAATATAACAAATATTTCAATCAGCTATCTGGGGTTTTCAATGTCACCAGCTACAATTGATATATTAATTTAAAAAACACTTCTGACCGTTTGTTATATTAATACTGCAAAGTTATATTAATACTTCAGATTTTTTATACAAACGCTGCAAACTATAAAAGGAATCATAATATTTTGTAGAAAAGTAGGTTTTACATTAAGAAAATACACGTGAAAGGGCTTTAATACCGGGCGGCGCGGGAATATTAATTATTAACAAATAAAAACCGATTTTACAACCAGAAAAACCCAAATACCTGTAAAACAAGAACCTTTTTTCAGTTTCTTCGCTATTCTGATTTCCGGTTTTTATATGTAGACTGAATAAAAAGGCTAGAAAGTCAATAAAAATGATAAAGCTGCAACTGGTACAATATAGATTAGTGTGAAGAACTTAAGCGCTGAAGTCATTTTTCTTCGTGCAGCTATGAAATTGTAGAAGAAAGAAGTCATGAAATATCACAATGAAAATCCAGCTCAGTAGAAACTCAAGAGAGAGTTCATTCGAATTTCCTATCATTCGCTGCGTTTGAAAGCGATATCCTCCTACTTTCAAAATGGATGCGAGAAATCATCAGGATGCCTTTACATGATGTAGAATCATTGCGAAACTAGAAATAGAGCGCAGTGTAATGAGTATTGCCGAATAATTTGGAACTACGAAATAGTTGCGATTTGAAAGCATTTTATAGAACGGGTACAATTGTAAGAAAAGTTGGTGATGGGCGGCTAAGGAAAACAGCGGCAATATCAGACCACTATTCATGCGATGGCGGAAAAAGAGAACAAGAAACAGACAGCAAGCAACATTGTCCAGAACGATAACCAGACAAGTATCCCGATTTAGAATAGAAAGACGACTACAACAAAAAAAAAAAAAAAAGTGGCCTATTTGATTGGACTCGAAATGCTACAAACCATTTCCAACAGGCCATTGGGGAAGCCATTTCCAACAATACAACGAATGCATTGTGCTTTATCTTAAGCCATGTGTTTTCTTACCATTAAACCCCAATAAAACTTACCATCGAGATTTAATGACCGTTCAAGTATTGCATTATATTTCTGTAGTATATTTTTTAATTTACTTTTTGTAAAATTGCAGCAAAATGAAAAAAGTTGCTTACATTTTGCGCATTGTTGTATTAAAGGAAAGCAAGGATATCTAGGGAAATGGCCAGATTGTTCCAATAGCAGATGTAACTTTCGACTGCGTAAAATTAGAATATCTGCTCATTTGACCACATTCTAGTAACTAGCAGCATTTCATCGTCCGAACAGAACTTTATTCCTCATAAGAATCTTTTCATTTATAAGAAAATGAGGTGATCATTAGGAGCCAGATAAGGATTATGTGAAGGATAGCATCTTATTTTTCACATGAAGTTTTGCGACTCATTTTGACTTTGACGAACAGTATGGAACCATGTATTGTCTCACATAAAAAATATACCATAATAATTTCACTTAGAGACATTGAAGTGACAAACGATTGAACTTTGAGTTTCAAAAAAGAGAAATATTATTAGTTCGTAATTTTTTTTGAAATTTGCCATTCAAAGAGAGATCTATCTACAATAAGTCCCAATATTCTTACTGTAGACATTCGGAAGTTCAACACACTTTGCCAACTATTGATAGTATCTGTTCCTAGTGAAGTGAAGTTCCATAATGAATAGATTTGGAGTAATACTTCAGAGGCATCATTAAAAAATGTTCTTTATTAAGTCTTCATAGTGAATTTCTCGCATCAATACTTTCTATGAAGGAAACATTTAGCTGTTCTTTATCCTTTATATCTTATAAACTGAAATGACCGATTTTACAATTAAAAGATATATTTAACTCGGAATGAAACGCTTCGAAACTCTACATTACAACTTTTTACCTTCCTTTTAGCTACAGTTTTTAACTTCTTTTCTATTTTCCTTAATGCCTATATATACGGAAGCTAATTTATTTCCAAAATTAAAATATTATTAATACAATGAGTTATTATCCTTCTAAAAATATCGTTATTACACGATTTTCTAATGACTCGAAGGTACTTTATGGCTACTGGATTGCGGAAGAATATCTCAAAGTTAAATACAAAAGAAAGCCAATATTTCATATCTGTCGACTAATAAATATGGCTTATATTAAACAATATTTAGCATTTTAAACTCATACCTAAAAAAAAAAAAGAAGTATCGTGACTGGTATTTGAATGAAATTCTACAGATCGCTTTTAAATAAACTACGATCCAGTTACAAGATACTAAATTAGGTGTAATGATGAATAGCAGAATTTCAACTTCATTTATCATTGACTTAGGATTTTTTTTCTTCTTTTAGCCATGAGGATAAAATTTAGCAGAAATAAATTAGCTTCCTTTAATCGAATAGATTTCAAATAAACGATAAGCTTTCTCAAACTAAACTTACGCATCTGTATTTCGATCTGATTTGCATTGCATTTCGTAACTGACTGATTTCATTTTTTGTATATTATAAACAGTAAAACATAAAAGTATATTATAAACATTTGTTATTATTCTATAATTTTCTTGTCTATTAAAAACCCATAAATATATACTTATAATCTGCAAATGGTTTCAGCTACAAATTATCGTCTCCCCCAATCGAAACTAGTATGAAAATCTTTCTCATAATAAGGGATTTTTTTTCCTTTCAATTGTTCATAAACCATTTTACACAACGCTGCAAAGCATCATCAAGATATGAAAAAGAAATACATGATAGAGATATT
This sequence comes from Argiope bruennichi, assembly GCF_947563725.1. Lineage (NCBI taxonomy): Eukaryota > Metazoa > Arthropoda > Arachnida > Araneae > Araneidae > Argiope > Argiope bruennichi. The sequence goes on along the minus strand of NC_079155.1, from coordinate 127,656,476 downwards.
TTAAATGTTGCATAAATTCTAAAAAAAGGATTATTAATAAAAATTTATTATAAACTATCTACACGTTCTTATCCAGTGATCTAAAACCAAATGTAAATAGGCATCACAATTTTTTTTTCTCTCCCCTCTTCCGCGTTGCTCGAGTTACTGTGTTACCGACAGACAATTAATTTCGAAAAGTTATGTTTCTCTCTGACTGAAGAAAGTGCAAATCGTGAATATTCAAATTTCGAGGTCGAATTTTTGTGACGAATATTCCCTATGAGAGAAAATAAAAATGCCTTCATTTGCAAAATTTAACATTTCTTCGGTCACTTGAAAAGAGGATCTTTTAAGAATAAAATTTTGTTAATGATGTCTTTCAATTTGGTCAATTATTTCATTTCTTTTATTTTACCTTTTATGAAAGTTTTTTCCTCCATAAATCATTAATATTTCGATTTTTTAATGTAATAATCTGAACAAGAATTCGTAGATTAATAGTAATTGGCTATACCCACCATTCTGATTGTTTTAAGAATAATTTCTTTCTGAAAAATAATGGTCCATTTCCGACTTTGTCTAGTAAGAAATAAAACTAACCCAGAAAGAAATTATTTGCAACTGCAAAAACTAGAAAAGACATACATAAAAGAAGAAAGTGTTTTTTTTTTTTAAATAAAAACTAAATAATCCTCTATCCCCATCCGACCCCAAGTATTCTTCCATCAGCAATTTGGAAGTTGCAGCAATTTCACTTAATGAAGAGATGAATTAAACTCGAAATATTTTCCCAAAAAGATTTAATTGAAGTCGTGATCATGGAAGGATCATCAGAAAAGTGATAGAAAAATTCATTGTTTCTCACGCGGTGCCTGATGGATTTTCTTCCAAATGAGGTTAAGCAAGTGTAATTGATCTGAAGTTGGAGTGCAAGAAGCTCCGGCGCTTAATGCTGAATTTTTTTTATTTCTCGCAGAAAACTGCACACTAATGAGGAAAATGAAAAGAAATTATATCGAAATAGGAATCCCGATACAGAAAAAGTCTTTTTTCTTTTAGCATTCTTTTAATGGCTGTTTTTTAAAATTCAGATCTGAACCTGTCTATTTTCTAAACATTGATATAAATGAGACTGCAAACTGAGAAGTGGGATGTTTAACTTCCCAATTTCCGCGACTCATTCAAATCTCAGCAAAATTTTGATTTAACGTTACTTAGATTTAAACGTGTTTCAGGCCGGGATAGCCTGTTTCGCAGGGCATTGGATTCGCATCCCTTGAGTTGTAAGTTCTAACAACGCCGGCCGAAGACTCTCCGTGTACATGGTGGTTAATGTAATAAATCTGTCGTAGCTAAAAAGTCCTCCAAGTCGAGGCAGTACCACTGGGGGTACTGGATCAGAGGTGATAATTCTCTGATTCAGGTCTAAATTAAGATCTATGAATGAAATGTATGAATGAAGTACGCCCCATGAAAAGGGCTGTGACGCAAGACGTATTCTTGGTCCTAAATAGCGCTACTGAAACAAGAGACGCTAAAACTCGGCTTAAAGAATCGATAACTCCGTCAGCGGGCTTGTTTATGACAAGTATCATAAGCAACAACAACAACAAACGTTTTACAGTGGAAGTTGTTGTTTACAGAACAATAATGATTTAGCTTTCTCATCTATTCGAGTAGAAATAAATATTCTAAGTGGAATTAGAACTAATTGCTTCAAAATTCATGATCAAATATATTACCAAGTTCCACCTTTATGTAGGAAAACAAATAAGCTGACGAAAGTCAATTGTATATATTCGATTCCAATGAATTCTATGCGTATGTCAAGTATAACGTTATTGTGACATTCTTAATTCCCCGAATACAACTCATCCCATGAGACCTTTCAGGTTTCAAACGAAACAATTGCCTACCCTATTGGAATTCATTAATAAATCACAAGGTCAGACATTCGATAAAGTGTTAAGCACACCTGTTTTTACATAAGGCTAATTTTATGTTTAAGACCAGATCATTTGAAAGTTTTAAAATGATCTCCTGGAACAAAAGAGGCAGGCAACTCCGTTTATAAAAAGGTATAATAAGAAACAACTTAGTATGCAGTTTATATTTTGCCCAGTGAGTATATTAATTATTAAATGCCTGCAATGTTAAAGGTTTTCTAAGAGATGTCTATTGATTATTTACTATTTACGTTGATTAATTACATAATATCATCTGGTAATGTGGTCTGCATTTTAGGAATTTTCTTGGATAATTTCATTTGCCCATTGAATTTGTCATCGTGATGCCTAAATTAAACAAAAATGGTGCTTTTCAGGGCCAAAAATCTTAATTATGTATTGATGAAAGTGAATACATCAAAAGGAAATCAATTTAGGATTTTTATTGATTCACAAAAATAATACTTTTTTTATAATGTTTCAAAGATGTCACACATAAGTACTTTATAAGTTCTTTAACCTAAAAAAATTACATTTAGAATGACCTTTAAATATTATTGAAATTCTGATCACCTTAATTTGCAAGTTCGCAATTTTCTTAATTAGTTTTATGTCTTCTAAATGCTCACCAAAATCAAGAAAAAGATTTTTACAAAGTTCTTTTTTAATAAAAAAGGGTTCGAGTTTTCTTTCATATTTTAAAGTTTTATTTAAAAGCCTATTATTTTCAGAATCAACGAAATGTTTTTATTTTATGTTAATGCTGAAAGAAATGAAATTACAAACTTTTATTGCAACTTTAAATGGAAGAGCAAATAATAGGATAAGGAAGGAATTATCATTATTTTTAATCATTAACTATTTATTATTGATTTTTGTTTGGAAACATTTAGCATTCATAGCATGTCTTAAATATCGATTTTTTATTTTTATTTTTCAAGGCATTGTTGAAAATTTATGCAGTTTTGTATCATTGCAACATCTTCCATTCATGTTGTAACATTTGACAGTAAATTAATAAAGTATTTAAATGGTACTTATGACAAATATTAAATCACCAAAAGTGTCTTCATATCAGTTGGCATCTACTTTTATCTTAGATTATTAAGAAATTTTTAAATCTGTCGATAATAATAATAATAAATAATAAAGATTCATTAGAATTAAAAATGAACAACGAACAAATTTTCAAAAATTTGGCATTTCAAAAAAAAAAAAATGAAAAAGAATGCAAGAAATATAGAAAAGTAATTAAACTAGAGATAAAAAAAGAAATAAATAAAACTGAAATATAGTACAGAATTTTTCTTTCATTGTGAATCAGAACTACAATCAATAAACCTTCCTAGAAAATAGTTTTCAATACCAAATTTTCATTTCCTTAAACAAGATCACTTAAATTCTGTTCAAAATATATTCCTAAAGTTTTATCTAATTAAATTCGAAAAATTATGCTTAATTTATATTATTGTCTAGTCAATGAAGTAAGTGTCTGTGAGATGCTGTATAAAGTTTGATCTGAAAAAGCATTTTAACTCCTGAGTTGAGGCCATAACTCTTGGAATATAACAGCTTTAACTACTTTAGAATTAAGACCAAGAAATTCTTTAATTTTAGTTAAATTTAGTTTAGTTAGTTAACTTTTTAATTATATATATATATATATATATATATATATATATATTCCTATCAGCAAGCATTATTGTGTTTCTCTCCAATATTCGATTCGGACAGTAAATCTGCGATTAAGGATTGATCTTTAATATTTGGCGTTTAAAATACATTGAGTTACCAAGACTGCATTCCTTTCAACATTCTACAGAACAAAACAGTTTAATGTATATCTCTTATAAGTGCGTTTAATAAATGTTATTCAATTACAATTTAAAGAAAACTTCCGAAATTCTTGAAGTACCGCTCCCTTATTTCGGTCGAATGACGTCGCTACCCCGTTCCATTGAAGAAACCATTGTATTTGTTTCCTCAGTCCAGACTACAATAGTGAAGTTTCTATTTCATTTTATTTCACACAAATATTCACCTCGCTTGCAAAGCATGACTCCAATGCTTTCTTGAATATTTGTGTTTAAAGGATCCGATCATCTGTATTCCTGTGAATTGTTTTACATTGTATTTATAAAATTTTAAATTAAATGTCGTTTAAAAATAAAAATCATTGCGTTCAAATACTATTATATTTAAAAATAAAATGTCTTCTGAACGAAGCGGAGATTTGAATCTAAATAACATGGCAATTATTGTGAGTGTGTGCGTGTTATTTTTATGTTTATTCTATGTGCAACCATTTTCTCACTGAATGACTGCAGATGTTTCGAAATTCGATCTTTTGGAAGAAGTTGACGTTGTTTTCAGGCGAAGAGAATTTCATTTCAAGTTGCCCGCAAAAAATATTAAAATGACATTATAAATATTTTTGAATTAATTTTTATTTTAAATTGTCATTCTTAATTAAAAGTTTTTATTTCATTTCACCCTGATCCTTTTTTATTTTCTTTTTTCATTCGAGTTTTTGAATAAATTGGATTATTATTGTGGTCCGGTCAGCTTCGATGTAACTATGATCCATTCACACTTCCTTAACTCATTATGGTTCATATATCTTAAGAAATACCCAGAAATTATAAGTTTTTTCTTTTATTTCCTAGGCACTAGATACTATTTTAAGGGCCCTCAGTCTTTGTTCTACAGTAGAGCCTAGTTGTGCTAAGTACCATGAAGAACATGGGGACATTTTAAAGGACATGGACGATTTCGATGCTGCAGAAGAAGTAATCAAATAATTTGTATAAATTGTGATGTAGTATTTTAAAAAAAGCAGAACAATGCGAGTTGCAGGGTAATTCAAAATTCAACCTACAAACTGTTAGTGGAGAAAGAAAGTATATATATATATATATATATATATATATATATATATAAAAGGTATAGGAATCATCGAAAAGCGTCATCCAGAGGAGACAGAGAATATACGAAGACATAGAAATATAAAGTAGTACAGGTTAGAGCTCTCTTTTGCGATATTGGGGGTGGGGTGAGGGTAGTGGCTATCAATAGTTTGTGGGAGGGTAGATAATCTCAGAACCACTTCTCAAAAGTCATGAAAACTGGCCCATGTGGTCTTGCTTGGACTGTCAAACCCTTTTGAAAGTATTTGACAGCCAGTCGGCATGTTCTCCAGCAAATGGTCTACCAGTTGGAATGCTTTTCTTTGTGATCCATAACAAATTAGACTGTTGGATTTTGAATCATCCTGCATTTAACCGAGCATAACTAAGAGTGTTATGTGTTAGATCATGATTGGTGCGACAGTTTTAATAAATAACATTTTTTTTTTCTTCGGGAGTTTTATTTTTCAGGTATTATACTCTCAACATTAATAATGAATTCAAAAATACAAAAAAAGTATTTCAAGCTTTTATTTTTGCTTGTTTTATTTTGAAGGGTTTTTTTTTATTAAATGAACTCTCCTATTTATTAATAAAATTAACATGAATAAGATCTAACGCAAGTGACCAGCTTAACTTTGTTGGAAGATTTACGAACTTAATGAATAAACGAGTGTTTTTAAATTAACCTAACAAGTTTTTACGCACTCACTTTTTTTTCTTTTGCCTTTGTACCCTAATTTTTCCTAAAATATAACATCAAAGAATTGATATTAAGCAGAAAACAAAAATAATAGATGACTATAAAATAACTGTTTCCAATTCTTTCTTTTCAAATGAGCAACTCTTCAAATAGTAAATGTACCTTAAGAAAGACAGATTATATCTTTAATGTATTTTTGAAAGAGAATTTTTTTTAAATAGATATGCCTGCAAAAACAAACAAACAAAAAAACCCGCATATTTTAACAATATATATAAACAATAAAAATGACTAGGCGATACTGAAAGAGATTTTTTAGGTTTTCATTTACAGCGAGTTTTCTGACTGCAGGAGCTTCACAAATATGCATATGTTCCTTTATGTGGGATTTTTTTTTTACTTTTTAAATCTTTAAACTTTTAAATACTATGTTTAAAAAAGTCTCACCTGCTATTTCAAATTTTATATCTCAAAATTTCAGATAAGATTTTTCATATACCTGAATTTTTTATTCGATATTACTTCAAGAATTGATAATATTTTATTAGAATTCAAGAATAAGATTCTTAGATAAGGTTCTGTACTACACTCATGTCCATAAGTTAAAGATAATGCAAGTTCTGGAAAAGAAAAAGTCAGAAGCAAAACAAATGTGACTTATTTGCAAAGCCTATTTATTAAACAAAGGTAAAGAGTAAAAAAGATGCTATATGTTTGACATCTTTAATAAAAATTGCGATTTTTTGCTCCCTGGAACGAATAAAGAAAAAATTACAAGAACCAATATTACATGGTTGGTATGATGATAAATACATAGTATGTCTCCCAGATGATGCAATAGAGTCCGTGCAAGGCCTAGGCATGCTGAGTATCAAATTATCGATCTCATCTTGGGGAATATTACACTACTCATCACTCTCCGAAATTCCGGTAGACATGGTAGAGGTGGTTGACGGGTTGCAACTCAACGGCCAAGTATGCCCACAAATGCTCTGCTGGATTCAAGTCCGGTGAAAATGCTGGCTAGTTCATTCGGGTTTATCCTCCGATCGAAGGCATTCGTTTATGATGTTTGCACACTGAGAACGGGAGTTGTCATTCATAAACACGAATTCTGCGTACATATTGTTCCAGAATGACGTCCCGATAGATGTTGCCTGTCATGGTTCCAATTGGAACATGCAGGTCAGTTCTGGAACCAAGAATAATTCCTCCCCAAATGAGCAATCATGCACCAACGTAATGGTGTACTTTCAATGATGTTCTCTTGGTGGTAACGAGTACCTGGCCCTCTCCATATGAAAGTCCTGCGAGAATTAGACTGCAAGCGAAACCTGGATTCGTCGGAAAACATCACGCAAGCCCACAGTTGCGGTGTCCACAATGCATACTCTCTAATCGGCTAACTGCAGGCGTCAGTGAGTTGCAGTAAGTGGAACATATCCGACAGGCCTGCGAGCATATAGACCAATCTTCCCTAAGTGTCTGTACACGGTCTGCCTTGAAACTGTCCTACCAGTGGCTGAAGAAAGCTGACGAGGCAGGTCTGATGCTGTGCTCCGACTGTTTCTTTTGGCAGTAACTGCCGAATACCGAGCCTCATTCGGCGTTGTAACTCGAGGGCGACCTGTGCTGTACGTCTACTCACATTACCATCATCTTGGAATCGTTGCCAATGCCCGGAGATGACACTCTGGGCGATTCCAAGTTCCTAGGATACTTCCAGCTGGGTACGCTCGCATTCCAGAAGGCCGATAATTCTACCACATAAAAAATCATCCAAATGCGTCCTTTGTGTCATAATTATGCGGTTATTGCACTAAAAGCCTTATAAAGCGTTTGCGAACAATTTTACTTCTTTGCCTGTATTCCTTATATATCACCTCTTTTACACTCTCGTCATTGTGACGTACTATCGTGTCATCTGGTTTCTTCCTGCAATTTGCATATGATTTTTGAAGATGTATGTAGTCATTTAATGGCTGATATCGCACACCTAGATCTAAACAGGTATTAACTCAAAAAAGCACTTTTTTCAGAAAAGACGAAAAACTGATTACTGTGTCCCTGTGCACTGCAGGAGTTTTCTGTATTGATTTATGCTTTATATATGCAGCTAGAAGAAAGATATTGTAGGAATCTTGTGTTTTAATCATGTTTTGGGACTGAAAATTAGATTTTTATAGTTATTTCCCTATTGCTTTATAATGTATGTATATTTGTTTCATTATTTTTAGTTGAGCCCTTGTTGGTGAATTTAGTTTTTAGTTGGCTCTCTTTTGAAGAGGCAACATAAATTTAAAATGTAATAGCATTTTGTATTATTTATAATTAGTCCAATTCATAGAGCGGTCTGTGGACCAGCAGTAGGGGTATATTGGAAGATAAATTAGCAAGAAAACACTAGAAATACTGAACTCAATCAATGTTTGTTATTAATAATACTATAAAAATTAATTAATGAGTCTCTCATGTCCTATTTAATTATAAAAGTAATACTAAGAAATAAAAGTTTGTTATAAATTTTAACGCAACATAAAAAATATAGGAACCTGACGTTCTATAAAAAACAATTTTAAATGCATATAAAAAATCACATTTCATTTATATTTAAGTATGACCTTTCTCTGTTAATTCTTAGTATTAGATTTTAATAATGTCATTATTACAGAACGATACTCAGGACTCTGTTAAAACTCAAAAACACTCAGAATTCTGAGGTCAACCAACCATAGCTATAAAACTGTTTTTGTACTTATTTGAAGAAAGTTTTGAGTATCGTTGTGTACTATGGGCATGGCAATAATCTATTAAGATCATTTTGTTTTTAACTTTAAGTAGATATTTTTTTATAATCTCTGCAGATATCGGCCAATTATTTGTCACTTGAAATAAATTCTCTTGTTGTTTGAGCTCTCAAGTAGTGAGATTCAATCCTTGGAATAGAATTTATAAAATCTATAACGCTCTGTTTAATTTGTGAGTCAATAATTGGACGTGTTTGCCTCTCAAATCGGCTTGAATAACTCCTGATTCCGTTTTCTTGGAAAGTGCTGTTTTTATCGCTTTATAGCTCAAGTCAAGAGTGGATTTGAAAAAGGGCTTGCATGCTCTAATTTTGGATCCATTAACTTCAAAATAAAAGGCGGTGTTAAGTGTTCTAAAATCTTGTGTGCTTGAGTATCGATATTTAGGTTTTATTTGTTGCTAGTCTCGTACTACAAATTATCTCTGTCTTTCAAGATTGCCAAGTTCCCAAAATGCATCAAATAGCTGTTGTCCCATTTCATCGATCTTATCTTTGCATTTTAGCCGACATTTTTCTCCACGGGGCGGTCCAACTTTTCTCTGTGACACTTGTTCTTCGATTTCGAGAAAGACTGGCAGGCTTTGCGAGAATCTCTTAGCACTTTTGAAACTTTCGATTTCCACTTTGCTGGTTTACGTATTCTCTTTCTACTCCTTTCTTCTCTCTCCTCAAGCTTTTGGGAATTAGTTCCAGCAACCGTAACATTTTGAGGGTCTACTTGCTCACTATCATCTTCAGTGTCCAACGAACTATTAGATTTCGATGAATTCGAGCTGCTTCTGCTAGTGCTGGACGACGTCAACGATGCAATAGAAGGTACGACATTGGATGGGGTCTTACTTTTGTGAACCAATCGGAAATTAGGATCTTCATCGGAGTCTTCAATATCACTTTCATCGCTTCGGATTGGTGAAATAAAGTAGTTTGATTCACCAGTCTTTTGTTGTTTAAACGTGCTCGGAATAGAGTTATCAACCACGGATAAAGCGGCATGAGTTTCTGTAGATGAGACTTCATCACTACTTGATGACATCTTCAAGTCATCTTCCAGAGTTGCACGTTGAGTAAATATGATAGGAGTGATATTGCCTTTTTTCCCTTTCTAATACTATATTTATTAAAAACCATCCACGTTTCAGTGTTTGTCTGAAATAGAAAATGTTTATTTCACTAAACTGTAGGATCCTGTGAGTCAAATAAATTTAAAAAGCCATCAATATAACGTTTTCGATCTCATTAGCGATGTTGTAAATTAGACTTGGTGGAGCTCATCTAAAGAGATCTAACTCAAAAATTAATCAGTAAAAAAGGAACAAACTATGTAATTGCTAGAATGAAAATAAAATTATATTCAAATGAAAAGACTCCAATCGCCAATAGCCTAAAAGGTAAATTTAACTTGTTTTTTAAAGAAATATAAGAGTTTCAAAAATGACTCAACAAAACAGTCTCAACTATAAATTCAAAAATGTTTCAACAATACGGCAAGAATTCTAAATAAAAATAAAAACTTTACTCGCCCTGCCAGCAATACTGGTTCAACTCAGAATGTTGCATTCATTTACTCAGCACAAACCATCAAAATGGCGAGAACTCAAAAAAATACTGCTTCAAATTTCGACAACACGGGTACAACTCAAAATAACTACAATTTGTTTACGACAGGCAAGTGCGCTCCGCTTGTAATACTGAATTGCAACTAGAGATGTCCTGTTGCGGTGGAGAGAGAGCGAGGCTGGCTAGTTCAACAAAAGGGGCATCTGTCGCTATCTAGCGTCGAATAGTGAAGATCATTTTTAAATCTCTTTTATTAGTCGGTAGGTATTGAAATAAGCAATTTGATGGTGTGCATAACTCAAAAACTAAGATTTTTGAGTTAGCTCCCTTTAGATCTAGGCGTGCGATATATGCATTTCAGATTTAGATTTCCGCGTGACTCTGAATTATCCTTAATTTATGGACATGAGTGTATTTTACGATATTCACCAATGGGGTGGGTGCATCGTTTACAATTTACTTTTTCACTCAGTGCTTTGACTTTTTGCGTGAGATTTATTAATGTATGCAAATAAATGGTGTTCTTCCAATTATGTAATAGTTTAAAAATTTATTTATGCCTCATTACAAAATTTCTGCATTATTTCATATCACCTATTTTGTAAAAATCTTTACACCTTTATTATTTTATTGTTTAAGGAATTCTGTCAAATTTCAACTTCTAGAATTATGTTAGAAATCTAAAAGATGCATAAATGTTTCTTTACAGAGCTACAAACTAGCTTTGAATCTGGATCCAAAACTTGCAAAAACTCATCAGAATTTAGCAGTTATATACCATATAAAAGTAAGAAAATTATAAGAAATATATTATTATTCTCTTTATTAAGAATATATAACTATTTAAATAGAGTTTCTTTGTATATATAAATAATAATATATTCCTTTAGTGGAAACCTTAATAATAATTCTCTTAATGGCAACAAGATGATACCCAACCACAAGCTTTAAAAATCAGGTTTTTCGAATGCATTAAAATAATCTGTGGTCTAATATAATGGCTTGCATAGTTTTAATTTAAGACATTTTCAATGCAAGATTTTTCATTTGATTTAATCAAAAAGACAATGCAAAAACTTAAACACTTGTGGTGACAAGAAATTCACAGGTGTGTGTGCCAAAAGGTGCGTTGCCATTCAACAACAAAGAATTCGGAAGATTATTTATATCTTCTAAATGAGTTCACTTTCTACCTAAGACCGTGCTCCTGGACGTGGTGCTCCAGTAAACAATCTCAGTCGACCGATCGTGAACATCATTTTAACTTTTGTAATAATTGGCGTGGGTCGTTGGCGATTCTGTGATAAAAGCATCTCGGTGAGCTTGGCGTGTCTTTCCATTCCATGTGGTTAAGGCAGTAATCAAGGTGGCACTTCTAACCCCTAATAACACACTGAAAAGAAATTCCACTCGCGTTGTAAGAAAAGCAGCCAAGTACGGATTTCGATGGATGTTTGTCATCGCACTCTGATTATTTAAATGAAATATCGACACTGATGGTTTTAAAATTCTTTCATTTACTGTAAAAAATCGAAAATCTTTTAGCCACAGAACAACAACTTTGAGGAATGCGAAATCTTAGTAAAACAAATAAAAGAGAAAATAATAGTAATATTTTACAAATAAATTTTTCAAGCTCTAAAAACCATTTTTTTTATTTGAACTATGTTCGACATTTTTGTTTTTAATTTATAATTCATCCTTACTGTAATACAATCATTAGTTCAAGTTTTTTTCCCCACATAGCCACCATCAGGTAGCTACGATCGAGTGATATCCAGATTTAATTATACGAATTAATTTTTCTGAAAATAATAAAACATTGTTATGGAGAACATAATTTGAAAATTCTAGCACATCACAAAGGAAGAAAAAAAAAAACAGGTTATAAAATTCTCTGTAGAATTGATTCAAACATGAATAAAATCTTATAGTTGAATAAAAAAAGGTATAATAAAACAGTATTGTGAAACTAATTACTTAAAAAAAATGAAGAAAATACATGAAAAACTTTTTAAACAAACACATTCTTACTTAAGATTTTTATAACCTCCCCTGACGATTCTAAAATTAAAGCTAGGATTTTTTAAGAAACCATTTTTTATTAGTTGACTTCTATATATCTGCTGTAAGTAAGCCTAGTTTAAAAGTGAAAAACAGTGTACGACTTCGGTAATAAAAATGAACGATATTTATCAAAATAGCTTTAATGAAATCAGGTTAACATTTATATTTGAATTATATCGTCTAAGAAAATTTGGATGCCAAGTTTTTCGTTTTGAACCAAAGTTAGATGTCAGATGAACCAATGGTCGGTCACTTTCTTGCATTTCAAAGCATGATTGTAGTTATACCACAAACAGCATTCTGTGGAAGAAGGTATTTTGTAAACTTGCAATCAGTGAATAATGCCTGCTGTAATTTAGAGAATAAGGTTCGTGAAACTAGGTCGACGAGTGTAGTGGAATTTCGGACAATGACATAACTGCGAGTATTTTCGATCCATTTTTCCGCCTTGAAAGGCACTATAATAGCAGTGTTTACACCTAGGAATCGACTATTGCGGGCCCGCGATATTTTCCCGTTCTGAAAGACAACTTTAATGCCCTTGCACGAGGTTCCAAGTGACCATATGCTATTCACCATTGATGATTGAGAATGTATGGAATGTAATTCTTATCCCCTTCTCTGTAGGGTAACTACACATCGGCGGAGTATCACTACAAAGAAGCTTACAAGCTGGACTCCTCTCCCCAGGTCCTGCTAGACAACATGCGAAAACTGCAACGCCGGCTCTTCGACTTGCAGGAGAAAACTTGCTGGAGGACAGAGGTCACGTGCAGCGATGATTCCTCTGTGGTCTTGTGAAGGACAATGTCCATATAACGCCTTCATTGTTTCTTCAATCTCCGTTCCGACGGATTCGTACCTGGGACACTTTCAGTTTCAAAAAGCGGGCTCTGCTCAAATGACGCGCTCGGGGAATGAGACCAGAACGAATGCATTTGGGACATTCTCCCTCTGGCCAGTTTCCGAAATTTAATACTATATCGGTGCCAAGTCAACGTAATTACTCTCCCTCGTCTCATTTTTTTCCATTATCGCATACAAATGCTCACGAAAATATCCCCATGCTGTCAACCTTATGATGGGTTTAGATCAATATTTGATTAACACCAGAAAATGTGGTCATAATCAGTGTGTGGTCAGCTCGTTGCATTTTTGAGCTATCATGTTCACATGCACACGGACGGGATGCTTCCTTTTGATGGATTTCGCTCAAAATATAATAAAATCTACGCGAAGTCTTCATGCAAGATCCCATCCTTCTAACTAGCTGCATTTCGAAATTAACATATTTATAAAAAGACATAACTATGCTGGTTTGTTTTTTCTTTTGGAAGTAAGGAAATCTAAAACATGGTCTAATAATTTGAAATGCGATACTTTCTCTCGTATTTGAGAAGGTAAAAAAAGAAAAATATTTTTGAAAACACTCGATTTTTTGTTAGTGAACAATAAAGTATTTATTTTTCTTTCAAAATATTTTTAGATATTAATTTGTAATTCCTTGAGATAAATATTACTGCTCTTTGAAATAAATGTTTCACAAAATTGCGGTTGATAATATTTACGTTGAGTATAATAATAAAATGCAATAAAATGAATCCATTAATCGAAAATGAGTTCTCAAAATTTCATATTATTGCACTGTTATCGAGAACACACGAGTGTGTAAATTTTTTTAATTCTAACAAATGTAAACAAATAAGCAAATGGAAACTCTTTTATGTAGACTCAAAATTCAGTTTATACAAGTACTGATTTCTAAGTTTTGATAAAAGCGTATAATAAAGAGAAATGATTACATAAAATCAAACAAATGGAAAATCATGTCAGTTCCAGCGTACGTCAGTTGAAACTAGCCAGTCCAAACAAGACAGGGGAATTGTTCAGGTTCTCAGAGCAGTGAGAAAACTGACAGCTACCGCTTCACTGCGTTTTCCTTTCATTGGTTTGCAATCTGCTAAACGCATATTGCAGTGTTTTTTTCGATTAAAGAATCTGCTGGATCGTTTTCATGGCCATGATGTAGGGAAACTCCTTTCATAATCTACTTCAAAATTCTTGAGAAAAAAAATTATTTTCTTTTATCTAATGATAAAATGTTTACTTGAAGCATATTTTTTGAAAAAATATCCTTAAAACTCAATTAATTTTCCTTTAAAAAATGGAGGAATATTCAATACTAACTAAGCTGTTTCTCTGTACAAGCTGCATAGAAGACAGTAAAGTTTTTGATTTTCTCTTTTGAACAAAATTAGACTATAATTTTTAAGAAAAGATTTTGAGGGTTCAGGAAAGGGAATTTTATGTTAAATGGAAAATATGGAAACTATTTAGAGGTAAATTTAAAGGTAGGAGTAAGCGGTAAAAATCCACTTGGTTGGTGGCACCCTCCCCAGCAAATGTTTAAAATGAAGTTCTAAGGAAATGAATCATCGCTATCAGTAATTATACAGGTGTTTAATAAATTGAAAACATATTTTAAAAGGATCTAATAATTCAGAGAGGATAAAAAAATTATTCTGTTATTATTTATATCCTAATTTGAAATAATTTTATTTATTTGCAAATTGGCAAGATTTTTAAAAAATGAATTTCGAATTGATTATTTCCAGTTTCCATTTAATTTCAGACAGTATATTTGTCATTCGAGACAGAAGATAAATATAAATAATTCCAAATCTTTGGGTCAGGGACTGAGAAGGATGCAAAATTACTTCTACTTTTTGATAGTGAAAATTTTACTAGAAACTTAGTCTTTAGAAATATCTCTAAAACTTAATGGGGATTTTTTTTTTTTTTTACTTATTCAGAATGTGTTTTTTTTAATGTAGTTTTTTAAAAAAGCATTTAAAGATTTTTTTTTACATGTTTAGTATTTAAAAAAAATAAAATGTACAAGAAATATCCAGTTGAAAGTATGGGAAAAACAAATTACTAAATTTGAAACCAAAGTCATTTCAAAATTTGTTTTCATATTTAGTTGCATATTAGTATCATATTTAGTATTTTATTATTATGTATTTCGATAATAAATATTTATTTTTGGATAAAAAAATTAAAAACGTATTAATTAAAAATATTTGTAAATTTTTAACTGAATAAAAATTAGTAAAAAAGCAAAAAAATCCCAGCCGGGTTCGAATTCTGACCTTCCCCATACGAGCCGGTTACCTAGACAACCCCGCCATTGGGATCATTTGGAAGGGAGTCAAGTTATCAATATATAAGCTTTAACGAAAGTTTGAGGACTATTTTCTCGAAATTGATTGGCCATTGCGTTTTAATATTTTCATGAATGAACATTTTAAATATATACTATCATTATACTAAATCTCATCCCAAACTCAGATTTCAACCCTGCGCCTTCCCCTTGTTATGTAAAATATTCAAATATATAATCCGGACATAAAAGATATAATAATATTGAGACTTTTCTTTTCAAACATTTATCTTCCACAACAATGTTAATATAATGCAAAAAAAAAAAAAAAATCATAAAACCTTAATAAATCTACTGGATTAATTAATATTAATTCAATTTCTTCAAACAATTAGTAGATATTGAAAATTTCCCGCGTTCGACAATAGTTCTTACGAAACGATATGTTATTGCCAGTTCTTGTTGATGTTGTATGACTGAAAATGTGTAGAAGTTTGTAAAGGTAGATATTGATGTTGTTACAGTGCTTTTTGGCTTGCATACTAAGTGTTGGAAGAATATATTAGAGTTTCGATGTAGCAGTATTGAACACCCACAATATTGTTCCGCTGAACAATTCATGTTGATTATCTTTAAAGGGATGTTTACGCTCAATATTTAAAGGCTGTTAAGCATAATCGAAAAATTCTAGGCTCTTCTTCTCAAGAGCAAACAACCTAATAAAAACTTACAACTGCATGAAATAGGTGCGCGTAAGTTATATAAATAACTTTTACACTAAAAATTGAAAAAAAATAGTGTGACCTAACAAAAAATTGTTATTGGCAATACAAAAATATTAAAAGTTCCAGAGTATTAAATGCATTCGCTTAAATCCGACACGAAGAAATAATAACTGATTATTTGACATAAGTATCTTATTTGCAATTGAGTACCATAAGGCAACACGAATTTTGTATATTTTTTTAAATTCTGTTTTGTTCGTAATAAAACTGTGAGCATGCAAAAACATGAACCACAAGCTTACAAAATCATAATTGCAATAGGTTATTTTTAGAATCTGTAAGCAGACTGAAATTGCACGCAAACACTATTTTACAAAAAAAAAAAAAAAAAAAATAGCAATGATTATCTTCCCATTAAACTTTCTTTCTGGTACTTTTGCAACCCAGAATGTGGGAGAATGCCTGAAAGGACTTCATACTGTTGCTGCATTAAATTTTTAAAGTAAGAAATTCTTCGAAAACTCTCGCAGTTCTTCGATAATTATTTCAGGTCAGTATGTTTGTGGATGTGAAAGCTCATTTTCGTTGTGACGCAGAATGAACTTGGATTCTGCATCATTGGAATGTGTGAGGCGCATTACCAAGCATCCGTTTCTACAGAGCCTTCATTTTTCGAAATTATTCTCCGTCTTCAAAGTAACGGCTAACGGGTTCATTTAGTATTTTAATTTTGCTTCAACTTATCTTTCTATTGTCGCATGATGGATGGTATAAACAGGAAAAAGATTGAATCGAGGATCGAAGGTGTCGTGAAGAAATGACAAAATATAGTAACGAAATTCACATTTTTATTGAACACAAACGAGGGTCGTTTTGGGGTGTTTATTTCTGAAATGTTCTGATTTCATTCATTTTAGTGTCAGGGGTAATTTTACGTTCAGCGGAACAGAGTCTCGGAGGAAATCTAGTTGATATTTAAGCAGATAATTTTAAATTGGATGGAGGAGGAAGGCCTGCTTCATTGTTTTTAGCATAAATTAAGTGCAGAATAAATTTTGGAACTGGTGGGATTTAACAAAAAATAATTATTAAGAGTTTGAATTTCATGTTGATTACGTAGATTTTTATAATACCTTTGTACTCCAAAAAATTTTCATTTGCTTGCGAATGTTGAAAGTACCAACTCAGAAGCTAGAGACAAAACTAGAATGTATTAAGCCAAGGGGAATGAATCTGTTGAATGCTCTCAAATGTCCCCATGCTACTTTCTTGTTTTTGTCCCTGGTTAAGAAAGAGTTAAGGAACTACAGCGTTCACATAGAGATAGTTATTATACGAGAATCATTTGCTACAAGTGTCAATAACTGCTCAAATATGGATGTAAATAAACTCGTGAAGCTGGACAGAACAATCACAGCTGAAATGTATTTCTTGTTTCTATATGAGCTTGTTTTAAAGCTTCATTAATTTTTTACATGCTGTTCGTGAAATATATATATATATATTATAAATATATATGTGTGTATGTATATATATATATAAAGTGTGATGATTATATAGTTAGATTAAACTTGTTGGGA
Source organism: Argiope bruennichi (assembly GCF_947563725.1). NCBI lineage: Eukaryota > Metazoa > Arthropoda > Arachnida > Araneae > Araneidae > Argiope > Argiope bruennichi. The sequence continues at coordinate 127,639,038 of NC_079155.1, read as the reverse complement.
TTAGCCGTTAGATGAAGTGTCAGTAAAATAAATGAACAAGCAAATTCGACGTGACTTTACCCTATAAATATTTTTGAAAGATTCCGTACTTTTGCTTTATTCGTTAAAAATTGATTCGAAAAAGTGTTCATTTAAAAATAATGCCGGAAAAAAAGTCTTTATTGATGCTTCATTGAGAAAAAGTTTCCTTTTGATCAAAATGATAATTTTTTTCATTTTTTTTTGTTAGTAATCAGGACATAATCATTCGATTCTTTTTCTGAGCAGATTCTTATAAAGTATAATCAAAAATCATCATCTGATCAAATCGAATATTTCAGCTTAGTCTATATGCTTTGTTTAATTCCTAGCTTAAAATCAAAATATTATCATTTGAAGAACAATATAACTTCTATTTGTAAAATCCTCTAATCTATAGTCAGAGTATCTAATCTATAATTCAGAATATAATTGACTTTTTTTTTTCAGATAATCAGATTTTTACTAAAATATTCAAACTGCCTAAACTGTACGATATCAGATGTGAGAACTTCCAGATATTTACATAATGCGCTCATTCGAAATATATTAAACTTATTCCAATAATGCAACACATATTTTTTATTAAACTGAAATTTGATTAAAAGAATAAAATTAATTCCAAATATGCGCCAATTAATTAAAAAATTCATTGACAGATATCCAATCAAATTGTTTTTATCAATTTCATTGGTGCTAAAAAATGCTACAAAACTGCACTAAAAGAAGAACGAAATTATTTAGAAAAGGTATAAAAGTATCAGTCATAAAAAAAACTTTTTTTTCTTTTTCTTCTTTTAATATTCAAATTATTAAAATCTTATTGAAACAGAATACAATTTTCAACATTAATTAACTGAAATAATTTGCCTTAAACTTTAAAAAAGTGATATTTCATATTCGATTAAATTTTTACAAGCCGAATTAATACTCAAATAACACTAACTTCTGATCTTTAAATGCAAGTGAGATATCTAGTTTTCATATTAAAACCAATGATTCTTTTCATACATGATATTTTTCTCCTATTAGAACAATATCATGCATTACTTCTAAGAGTTGGGGATTAGAAATTAATCCCTAATTATATATTATAAAATAAATCGAGATAATATATAGAATAAAATGGGATAAAATAAACAAAATTAATAGTTTTTGAAATAAAATAAACACGACAGTTTTGTAGTCATTTTAAGGTTACATGCAAAAATTAATAATATTGCTAAGCGAAATTTAATTCGTACTAATTTTTGCCGAGGCATTTCACACTCATATGTACTTATTCCTTTATACACTTATTCCTTAAGTATATTTAGGTCCGGAATAAATCATTAAGCGTTCATTAAATTAAGATCTGCTTCTTTTTAAAATTGTGACAGATGCAAACAAATTTTTAGCATCAATAAAGACTTTTGGGTTTATGATAATAATAATTAAGAAAAAACGTTATGTATTTGTTTATTACTATTCAAAATATTATTTGATTAATAACTTAAATTATATTGAAATTGCAAAAAGTAATTTCATTTCGATGTAATTGACCTATCATTTTGCTTCTTTATGATAATTTGTATTGCAATAAATGGGTAGGTACTCATTACCTCTCCTGTAATAATTACAAAAAAATAGAGATGTTTAAAGATGACAATATTTAAAAGCATTCATATAGATGTATTTAATGTTGTGCACTAAGAAATTTTCCTTTCAGCACCTGCCCTTCCTGAGGCGCAGCTGTATCAATGGTGTTCAGGCAAATGTTTAGGATAGGCCGCGTTTTTGAGATCTGGTGGGATCAGGGCATTTAGCCATGTCTACGTAATTCTGTTATTGTAGCTACTCGGATCAATCCCCCCCCCCTCTTCCTCCGGAAGAACGAGTGAGCCTGGCATTAAGATTGTAGCCTAGATAACCACCATATAGTTACGCCAATGTGTCCATCATAAAGCGCGCTTTCAGAATTTCTAAACGGCCTTCAAATGGAAATGTGTGGGATTGTTAAAATTTTCAATTCTGGTTAAAATACACTGTTTTAAAAAATCCACTTTGATTTGTAATTGCATTAATTATTCATCCACAATTAATGTTCCATGCGATAAGAAAATAAATTTAATAAAACAACACTTTTACAATACACAAACAATACATTTATTTATATAATAAAAAATAAAAATACATCTATTTCAATTATAAAATAGTAATTAATTTATGATTATAATGAAAACCTTGATGTTATTTTTTCAAATTCATTAAAAAATTGCTCCACTGCTATGGATTTAAAACTAAATTAAATTATTAATTATCACATAATTAAGTTCTGAAAATAATTCATTTTTGTATCGTAATTCAAAACACAGAAGTATATAAATTAAAAAAATCTAGCAACTAAAGTTTTTGATTCGGTTTTGATACTCGCTTCTATCTTTGAAAGCTTGAAACGAGCAGCATAAAATAAAAATGTATAAAAAGAATTTAGGTCTAAATTTTCCATTCACTCAGTCTGTGCAAGATTTGGTGGGAATGAGTGGGCGTTCGCCAAGCGGGTGCTGAATGGAATCGTCAACTCCTTCTCGTTCCCTGCTGTTAGCGCGTGCTTATTTGGTTATACAAAAGTGGTCGTCGTATTTTTATGTGGATGTACACGAAATGCCGTCCTCGGGTCCATCTCATGTCAACCAATGTGATATCTATGCAATAACACAAGTTCCATGTTTTGCTATTGGCTGTCAATAAATGTCATATTTGTATGGAATTCCATTGTGTCTTTTGATTTATTTCACATTCAAAAAAAAGTTCAATTTAAATGCACTGGATTACCACAAACTGCAAATTTTCCAAGAGATGACTAGACAAATTTTCACGCAAATTAGGTAGAACGGTTTAGCGAAGTAATGAGCTTTTAACAATAAATGTTCGGAAAGAAACAGTAATGGCTCAAAACGTAGCCAATTAATAAAGCCAATAGGTAGATAGAGGCAGAACATTGAATTCCGGTTCCGTCAAATATGTTTTTCAAATGCGTCTCGCTTCTTCCGTGAGGTTTAAACAGAAGTTTTGCGATGCTCATGGCTAGGGATACATAATCCGAATTTAGATAACAATTTCTAAGAAAATTATAATCGAAATACACGCTGTTTATGAAATACCCATGAAACCCAATAAGGAACCTGAGGGACAGCCATTTCTTTCATCAGAAACTCAAGCGAAGATAGACTAAAGGTGAAAGACGTTGCTTTATATAGTTGAGGCTTCTAGAATCGATTCAACAAGTAATAACTAAATGAACGTTTTTATCTTCTAGTTTCCGACCATTTTTATAATGAAATGTTACAACTGGAGCAAAACGTTTCATAGATTCTGATAGCAGAATATTTGAAGAATATATGCTAAGAAGTTTGACACATCCTATTGGGAGGCACGTTAGATTTTTCTTAAATTAAGTATAGCAAGAAACACTTACCTATAGAACGTTGAATCGTTAATGTGCATCGGTTCAATAGCTTTAAAGTAAACGGCCAACAGAGCATATCCACAGGGGCAAAAGAGCACCGTCGCCCTTTTCAATCTGCAATCCACTTATCCCTACGCGCTGGATCCTAGAATCACTTATTCCTAGAGAGCGCTAAGATTGAAATCGTAGTTCAATTTTAAATAACAAGCTATAAAATATTTTTGAATCTTTGGTTCATCGATAGTCAATCGGTTCACTCATCATACTAATTCAGGTTGTTTTTTTATTTTTCAAAATGCATAACAAATTTAATTTCATTATTGAAATTATTTAATTTTTGTTAAGATGAAATAATTGGAAGATAGGAAGAAAAGTGCAGAAAAATGCATATCTACAAATTTTCACGCATAAAAAAATGAAAAGGCACTCATGTTTTGCAAAGGATGAACACTCTTCCATTTAATTGTTAAAAAAGTGTTAAGTAGAATGATTTTCTAAAAAAAAAAAAAAAAAAAAAAAGCATGCAATTTTAGATTATTAATCCTTTTCTTGTGACTCGAGTTTCATTTGAGTTACAATAAGCTAATTATAAAATAAATATTTAAAAGATTTCACTCTCAGAAATTTGCAGAAATATTTCTGCAAATGATTTTATCCAGATAATACACAAAATTGTCTTTTTTTTTTTAGTGCACATCTAGAAAATAGCAAAATCACATCATCTAAATCAGTCAACTACGTAAAAAATGAAGGCCTCTGAACGAATATAAATAACTATGTTCTCATAACAGAGTCCTAAGCAAGAAAAACTTGCAACATCCATAAGCTGTGAAGCAGCTAAAAAGGTTAAATAAATTGCATGTATAAAGATATTTCAGTTCTCAGAGTCATACATGATTCTGAAAATTAATACAATAACTGCATTTATCGGAATTATTATTTATATATTTAATTTAGCTTTCGTTACTTATAATGAAGACAATTATGTCCGTCAATGTGTGTTGGCGCTCTGTAAGGCAGACAGTCTGACATAGAACAATCACACTTAGCACATTTATATATATACTTTCGAGAATGGAAATGTGCACTTCCGAGTGATTTTTTTTAAAATTTTAATTAATTAAAAAGTTTATGAAATATTAGCGCTCTCCCCTGATAAGTTCCGAAAACTTTAAATTAAAAAAATGATTTTTACGTTATCTTAAAACTCAAAAGATTATCTTCTCAATTGCACCTCTTATTTTGCAAAATAACTTTTTTCAATTTTTTTAAAAAAAATATTTAAGTATATTTTTTGACAAGATATTTAATACAAAATAAAGTTTAACCTGTAAGAGCACGTTAAGCATGTATAGAAAAAAAAATTAGCATTTATCAACGTGTTGAAATTACTCTGAAAAATCTCAAAAGATTTAATTCATTCGAATTGCTAGCCAAACACAGATAAATACAATTTTTAGCACGTGACTGTAAAAAATATAATGAATTTCTTACAGTCACATGATATTTTTAATATGATATTTATCTATATCTATACTTATAAAAAAGCCGAATGTGTATGCGTGTATTGTCGCTCTCAGGTCAGACCGATTGACCTACAGATACCAAATTTGGTACATATATACTTTTCAGGTCGAGAATGTGCATCTAGGAACGATTTTTTAATTAGATACTTAATTAATCAAACATTTAGCGAATTTTCGACGTCTATTTTTCGACGTCTAGCGAATTTGCGACGTCTAACTTCCAAATATATTATCTCACAAATATGATTTTTACATCAAATTAAAACTCAAAAAAATGATCTTTTTGATGCTTCCAAATATTTTAAATTATAAATTAGTTTCTTATTTTGAATGAAGTTTTAAAAAATATTTTCACCTTATTTTTCAACAATGTATTTCACGCAAAATAAAAATAAAATGTAACTTTCACGAGCATGTTAAACATACATGGAAAAGAATTAACTTTTGTCAATGTCTTGCCATCACATTGGCAAAAGCTGAAATTAAAAAAAATGAGTTAACAATTTTGGTAAATTAAACCTAGAGAAGTGTAATTTTCAGCACGCGTCTGTATGATATGAAATATGATATTTTCTGAAAAATAAAGGCAGGAAAAATGTTTCTATGACTTTATGTATCTATACATGGTATAAAATGATATCTCCTGAAAGCGTCTGTTTATTAGAAAGAGAAAAACTCTAGAAATACTTAACTGATACTGGAGATATTTGTACCATTTTGTAAGGGTATTTATTGTGGAAGATTTTAGCATATTTAAGTCATATCAAAATGAAAAAAGGAGTTTTATAATTGCTATTTTAATTATTTTCCTTCTACGATTCGCGCATGCGTAAAACAGCAGTATCTGTGCTATGCACTTATCCGCGCATGTGTAAAAATCTCAAATTGCGCATGAGCAAATAGCAAGAGCTGTGGTATGCATAATCGATGTATTTCTTTGTTTACGCTTGACTTTAAATAGCTATTCAAAACTCATTACTCTGCCCCCCCCCCAAAAAAAAAAGGGAAATCCAACCTTGGTCTCAGCATATTAAATGCCAAAACGCTTTATTTCTTGTTCGATAATAAAAGAGTAGAGGAAAGAAACTTTCGGTTAGCGAATATCAGAGAAAGAATGTCCACAAGGAAGGAGATTCTTCTGTTGAGCAAAGCAACCGTCTCTCTTTAAATCGCATTGCAATTGAATTACAGAGACAGAACGAATCTCATGAAGAGCGAAGTGATCGCCTATCTTCTGACAGAGAAAGACATTTAAATTTGAGACATAGGAGAAGAAGTGAAAGAACAAATGCTCCTGATATTTGGTCCGAAAAGGAGTACTCCGCCCTGAATTACGATCCATGTGTGGATTACAGAAATGATGCTTCGCTTTCAATAGGAATAATGTCTATAGTACCCCCATATTCTTCAGCTTTAAAATGTTAAGATGAATCAAAAGGCATATCTTGTTTACAAGGGAAAATTAAATTAGAAGAAATCCTCCCCCCTCCAGAACCATCACATTCACTTCTTACTAATGAACACCATCTTTACTCGATCTCCAGACCAAGTTTATTATTCAATGGACACAGCTGTGGATAGTGAAGAATAACAATACTCCATAGTTTTAATGAGTGGAAAAAGAAAGGCCCTTCTTCAATAATTATGTATTTAAACAAAATACAATTTTTGAAACTGTAAAACTTTTGGACATGAGTACATATATTTTTTCATACTATTCTTCACAAATATATATTCTCTATTAGAAAGCCTCTTTTTTTTCAGATTCAGTTGCTCCACTTGTAATCAAACCACTTGTAGTCATTATTCCAATACTGGTATTTTTTCTCAGTTAGAAGTTTCGTTGATTAACGAAAAAAACAACAATAACAACAACAACATTAAAAACGAGAAGAGAAGGTAGAATACGAATTTTCAAGCATGAGAAGGTGGGCAGGGCGTGTTCGCCGGGCAGTCCATAAAAGTGCTAATGTGAGCTTTTATAGACGAGCACAAATGATTTACTTTTTGTCTCTAAACTAACCATTCTTTGTATGTGAGATGTATCAGAGCTGCAATTCAAACAGACCCTGCTTGAAGCATAGGCAAATGATTTTTGTATTCTCTCACTCTCACATACAATTTACATTCGGCCTTCCAACCTGATTTTTCCCCCTACTTTCTCTCATTAGCTGTTTATGAATTTTAATTTCACTTCTTATATCCTTTTCAGAAAAATATGTAGCTTATTGGAAATATAATCAAAATTTTAAAAAACCCTACTCCGAACTCTCTATACAGCTAACTATTCAGTGTACAGGTTCCAAAATTGTTGAACATACTATTCAAAACATGGGGGAAATGAGTACGCGAAAAAAAAGAAAGACCGAGAGATGGCGCTGTAAAACAGAAAATATGCTGAAAAGACACAAAATATACATTTGTAACACATTTTATTCGAACGTATCAAAACATTCAATCACAAGGACATTATCAATGCAGGGGAAAACTGTTCCATAAGGTCCTCTTCTTCAAGATGTAAAATCCGCATTCTGTGTCTAGCTTATTCTACTGCGGATCGTAATTAGTCGATTGAGATGCTTCTCACATACAGGTTAATACTATCTTTCAAATCTGAAAGGGTTATCAGATGTCCACGGTAAGCAAGATTTTTTTAAGTATCTCCAAAGCCAAAACTCACAGGAATGTTTTGATACTTCCTGGTCCTTTGCGTAAATTCTCAAGTCGACGAAATTCACAAAGTGCAGCTGCAACATTTCCTTTGCTTTCATAAAACAACTTCACAAGCAAAGTGCGAAGCTTTTGCTGATAAGAATGACATTTTCCTAGCTTTATCCCATTTCATGGTTAGAATAGTCGCAGCAACACACGAATTTATGCAAATTTTTATGCTTACAATGCGAAATTGCAGTTACAATGACAGTTTAAGTTTCCTCCCTATTTTATCTTCTTTTTTACATATCAGTAATAAAAATTAGAAAGGAAAAATTCCATAACGCATGGGGTTTTTTTTTTGTCGTTTTTGTGATTATTCGTGTCTTTTCAGCGTATTTTTGTTGTACAGGCGCCATCTGTCGCTGTTTCTGGAACTTTTTTTGGTGTAACCCGTTTCTCCATGTCTTTAAGAGTACGTTAAACTATTTTGGAGCCTTTACACTAAGTAGTTAACTGTACAGAGAGCTCAGAGTAGGGGTGTTTTAATTTTGACCACCTTTTACATCATTATTTGAGGTGACCTATTAATATGCATATCATTTCTATAGTTTATATATCTATATCTATATACATTATTTGAGACCAAAGGTAAGTAGGCAATTTTCTAAAATGTTATTCAAACAAAACTTCAATAGTCCAAAAATTGCATTTTACATCTTTGACAAAGTGAAAAATTGAATATAAAAAAAACACGTCGTTGTTAGTCGGATTTGAAGAATGTTCGAAAGTCTTCTAGCAAGAAATCCCAGTCCCAGCAAAGATTTCAAAACCAACTTTATTCTAAAAATGATTGGCAACGTGACTGTAATGCGTAAAAGGCATTATTTTGCTTAAAATGTTTCATTTATGATGGCGATGCTGCCCAAATTATTTATTATGTGAAGGATTTACATTATCTTCTTGAAAAAAATTAACAAAAACATTTAAATTTTGAAACGAGTTAAAGTATGAAAGTATGAATAGATATGGACAAAGCATTTCTTTACAGACACGTATGAAGTGAGCGTGTGAACCACGCCATTTTAATTATTCCATACTACTTCTCGTCACATTTCTAAAACATTTATTGTATATGTAATACGACCTATTCGTTGATGCGAAGTCCTTCGTTGTACGATGCAATATAATCGCCCCGTATGGATGGGATAGTATTCAGGATAACCGTATTGGCCAGTCGCCATTGATGGATGCCGACACGCCATCAGCGGGGAATGCTTTCAAAGGACATCTCTCCTTATCCGCTGAAAATGATTACATAGAGGTTCTCCCTTTGTGCGCCATTAACAAGACGTTTTACCTAATCAACACCCTCCTAGAAATTGCATCCCTTGTAAGACAATTTTGTTACTCTCTTTGATATTAGATACAAAAGAAGAAAACAATGGGAACGTAAGAATATTTTCCTCATCGGTGTTTTTAATGTATCATCACGTCCCTGGTCCCTTTAGTTTTTTTTAAAAAAAATCTTGGAACTCAAAAATATTATGAGACAGATGTACAACATTTATCAGTGTTTTTCGCTGATATTAATTTGATAGCATGTGTTAATTAAAAACTCTCATTACTTTTGTGGCTTGAACGCAGTAACTCAAAATCACAATCATCTATAGTGGTCTCCATGAAACATTCTCGCATGCTCTCTAACAAAGGTGTTATCCCGGAGAAGGCCTTGCATGGTATTGGCGTGCATTAGCTACGAAATATTAAGCATTAGAATGAATTCAGCATTTTTACTGAATCTATCGGGTTATGTATTCGCAATAATTTCGCAATGATATTCAGGCGTCTGGGCGTAGCTTCGTTGAACGGGCGTTTGGAACCTTCCGATATTGATAAAATTAAGGATTTTTTATTTTTGCGAGGAACAGATAAAAATAAATTCACACATATTTAATATTCACACAAAAATTCTTCTGCTGCATTTAATGTATGCCACGGATTTATGCTTATAGGCCATATCTGGCATTTCTTCATCAAAAGAAAATTTAACTTAAAATTTTGATTCTTCTGTGATTAAGAAGCAAAAAAGGATTAAATTATTTTGCGAAGATTGTTTTTTGTGGCAAAAGGATGTTTTCTAGATTAGTTTGGTTTGATTATATTAACGTCCCATTTTAAAGCAACACCAAGGCTAGTTTGGAAAGAACCTTGCAATTTTAAACCATAGTCAGATATAACGATGGCGACTCCTTAGCTGGCATCCCCTCTCCAAAGTTCCACACCACACCAGCGGGTGAGTATTTCTACCCGACGGATTTAGCGTGCACCAAACCCGCTTACACAACGGTTCTCCAATGAAATCAGGTCTCGAACCTGAAATTTTTCGGTTCCGAAACTTCACCACCAGGCCACCGCGACCCCAGGCGGCTTTCTACCCTTAACGTTGCATTTTTTTCTCCATACACATAGAAACAATTATTAGTTGAATATGTTCAGAAAAAAAGGGATCATTCCATTCTTTTAATGAATTTAATGACAATAAAAATTCTTCTTTTGCATTTAATATGTTATGTCAGAAGTAGGGGGGAAAATGTCCTTTAAACAAACAAAGGAGTAAATTAAATAAAGTATTCAGTGATTTAGTCATCATGATATCCGAAGACTCATTTTCGTTCTCAAATCTGACATACTTTTAGCTCTATAAGTTGGAGAATCGAGAATTACTTCATTCCATATCGATCCTTTTCCATGGCAAGGTGGGACGAACCAGATTGAAGCGCGCTCTCTTCGTTCAGCCAACGCTTCACTAGGCATTAAAGCATAATTGAAATTTACAAAATCCTTTTTAAAACTTCTTTTCTTCTCCGAGTTTTCCTTTTTCTAGGAAATGATTATTTATATAAGACAAAATGATGCTTGCGCGCAGTCAAGCTCTTAACGGAAATGTCACTTCTGAGGCATTGGTATGGCACTGGGGAGACGTATTTCCGGAAAAATAAAAGTTCTTACTAAGATATCATTACATTGAAGTGAAATTATAAGGAAATAGTAATACAAAAATGTGCCTAATGTCACATATATTTAAGATAAAAATTAAATATATATGCTCCAATCTCAACAAAGGAAATGCTATTTTCAGTATCTCTACACTGCGATCGTCAAGGTACACATCTTTCCACGGAACCTATATACATATATACAAAATGCACATTATCTGTGTCTGTAAATATTTTTTTGTTTCATGTTGAGAATAGGATACTTAAAATAAATAAAAGATATTTACGAACGAACACTCTTCTTAGAAAATGTCATTTATTTCTCGAATCTGAAACATAAACAATTAAAAAGGAATAGCGATTATCAAAAATTCGACCTCCAGTTTTTGGTGAATCTTTTCCAAGCCCGGAGAACAATTTTTGAAATTTTGTGTCAGTCGATCGATGAACGTAATGAGTCACTGTGAAATATTGTATTTGATATAGATCATTTTTATGCAAGGGGAGGGGGGGAGATCCGTCTTCGGGACATTCATCTGACCACACAGCCAGTGCCTCTGTGTGGGCGTGTGAATGGAGCATCTCAATTTCGGCCAAACCTATCATCGAGTTGTCTATCGGTATATCCATTCTTAGTGAATGCAATCTCGCAACTTAAATAACTGAAGTTTGGTGCATAGTCTCGATACTGAAATTGAAAGCGTTTATCAAATTTTCTGTGTAATCTAACGAAAGGATGTTCGGCAAATGTAAATTTACGAATATACAGGCCAGTTTTGATATCTTAATACGGTATACAAAACGCATCATATTGTACGCACGTAGAGGCGGGGGGAGGGGAGAATATGCTTCCAAAAGTTTCTTCTTAAAGGAACTTTCTTTTTAGTAGTATTAGTTAATGGTTTAATATCAGCCTTATTATCAATTCTAAAAAGAGTAGTGATGCAAAAGATATTTGGAAGGGGCTGTAATACATATAAACCAATGAGAATGTTCGACTTTCTCAAATACTGACACCATTCGACACGTTTTGTGCCTAACTTTATAGAGTGAAAAGAATCTGGTAGGAATTTGTAGTTCTTCTCATCCTCCAACGTTTGTGGTTTTAATGCAAGACTACGTATCAAAATTCAGTCATCTTACTAATAAAGTTTGGGAGTTACCGAGTTTATATGCCCACGAACAGTCTTCCCAATGGATGCATAGGGTGAAAAAATTAATGTGTCTATAATAAATATCACATACTAATATTCATTCACCTAGTTAGCCAACTGTTCTTTCATCTCTTGCAATTGTGAGTCATCGCATTCCCATACAATTGGTTAATTGACAGTCGACCGAACTGGAGCCAAAATTTGATACATATCTAGAATTCTAGTGATAAAAACACTGAATAAGCAGAACTCCATTTTTAAGCTATCATGCTCGCGGATATATAAAAAGACATTCTATAAAAAAAATCGGCGAAACTTTGCTGGAAATGTTTAATTTTGGTTTAAGAGCCGCATATTAAATTTCATTCTTTGCAGTATTTCTAAATTATATTCATAGACAGGGGTTTTTTTTCACGGTAGATTCATAAATTAAAGAAAAAAGGGAATTTTTTGATGACTGCAATTTTGCTTATAAAGAGGAAACTAAACTCGCTATTACTTTTATATAACAAAAGCTCTTGATTTCATTGATTTTTTCCCACATTTTTGTGAAATTTCTGAATAGCTTCAATGAATTTTGCAATCTACATAAATGAGTAAACTATATCTAAGCTAGGGTATCGAGAAAACAATTTAACAGGAACATATAAATCCAAATTTTCATTCGCAATTAGCGAAAACTTTATTATATGTTAGCGTTCTTCTGTTATGTTATGTGATTGTTTGATTAAAGCAGCGTAATATTTTGGTACTGTACGCTAAATTGGAAACATTTTTTTCGTTCGAATATTTAAACGAAATTAAAAATCAAGATTTTAAAATTTAAGCAAGAGAAAAGGGGGAAAAAAGGATATCATTTTGTGATTTTTTTTCTAGTAATTAGGAATTGTCTGATATCGTGCAGTCCGTAAAAGACAATTTCTCTATAGGCTTTCCCATAGTTAAGGGTGCCCTACGATACGCATTGAATCTTGACCATAGAAATTCTCAATGTTCATGACTAACACAAGTAAGGTTATTCTATGCCTGAAGTCCGTGGTTTAATTTTGACACACCATGAAGATTCAGGAAGTGATAAAACGCTTATTCGTCTTAAATCGATTACAAAATGCTACTAATGAATGATTTAATACGGAGTTCGTCAATACCTTGAGAAAGTCCATAAATATAGTTACAAATTTATAATGTTGTTTCCCAGCCCACTTCCATCATAAAAAAAGACAACTCTACGGACAGCCCTGTTGGATAATGAACGGATGCTGGATCAATGGTGCCCGACCATTTGATGACAAAATGGACGATTCCAGAATCAAACAGGAATTTTTGCAATAGGATGATTAAACCGCAAATTACGAAATCCTTCTAGATGTTTCAGTGTCCTACTTCGGAACCAATATAAAGTCGAATAATCAGTCAGTTGAGTTAAGCCCAAACGATTGGTAAGTCGGACATTGAGTCGTGTGCCAAATCTCTGAATCAAATATTGGAGTCAAGCATCGAGTCCTGCGCTGAGCAGCCAGTATGTAATCCAATTAGATGTGAAGCAGCAGTTGAATTCAGTTAAAGCGGTTGGACAGAGAAGGATAGGAGATGTTTCAAGAGATGGGAATAATTGACTGAAGTCTCTCTTCTTAAGGAGTTCTATCTGAGGAATTTTGTTGTGATTGTTTACTACTGATTTATCACTAGTTCTGTTGTTTAGTGTTGGATTTGATCTTGCACAACCTCGGCTGTACCTTGTTGTATATGTGTTCTTGTCTTCGTATTGAATAAACACTCTTATTTGTTATTGGGCCTGTTAGACTCCTTCTCTATATACCCACGACACCGGCCCCATTGATTTGACGGACTTTCGGATATTGAAAGGGATTTTCCTTAAAAATTTTATGAAATGAGCTAGTAAATAATGTTTTAAAAAAACATAGGATCTAACATTAAAATAACATCTTCAGCTCTGCACCCCCAATCGGGGAGTCAGCACTGACTAATCTATAGAATAAATATCGTTTTCATGGAGAATGGAAAGTACGTAAAATATAACGAAGCGTAGAAACTTACTGATTATCAGGCTTGCAATATTTTTCTGTTCTGTTTAGGACTGCTGAGAAACAATATTTTTTGAAAGAATCATATTCAGAAAAATCGATCCGATCCAACCGATCTGAATATCTTGCCACCAAATCGAATCTGTTTTTATGACGTCCCATTAATCTCCTGATTGATGGAATCAATATTCCTCGTCGCATTGCAAGACATTGACGACGCATTGCAAGAGTTTCCTAGGTATGAAGCAACAGCTGTTTTTCAATCGATTTTGTCTTCCATTTTTATAATCCCAAATATTAAATTTCTGATTCAATATCATCAGGAAATGAACATTTGATAAATGTCGTTACTTGACATTTACTTAATGGAGAGAAAACGTCCTTTTTACAAGCACAAAAAAGAAAAAAAAATCCTTTAAAAAAAATTCTTCAGTTCTTGATTTATTTTTTTTCTTTGGACTGACTTTTTTTTTTGTGTGTTCTTTACAATAAGCGAAATTCAGAATCAGAAAATCAAAATCAGATTTCTTCTATGCAATCCAATTTTCTCGAATAAAATCAAATAAAGAACCAAATTAATTTTTCTTTAGTTTATTGATTTGAAAATCTATGATGATGCATTTGCAAATTTTTCTTAACATTTGCTAGTTGCAGTTCCTCTACAATTTTACAGCGATGAAGTTCGTCGGTTCATCGGTTTAAAGAAAAATTCGAGAGTTAAAAAGATTAAAATTAGCCTTAACTATTCTGATCGATATAGAATATTTAGTATCTTTGCACGAAACGAATGAAAAAATCAAATGTTCATATTTAAAGCAGATAATTGATATGCTCAATGATTTAAAAATCTCTCCGACACATGTAAAAATCATCGAATTAACACACAGGAACAATGCTTTCCATTACAATCTTCGAATATCGATAAAATTAGACAGTGATATATTTATTGAAAGTTTGTGTTTGAGATCTAATTGTCAAATAAACTCGCTTTCATAGTTAAAAAAAGGGAAAGACTATTTGATGTGTTTTATTGATCTGTAAGCAAAACTAAAGATTCAATAGATGTTTCTCATGAAGTTTTGTAACAACCGTGATGCCATTTAACCAGCGACTCGCTCTGAAACTTCATTTCGCATGATTCACGTAAGCTACAATCGATATATCAACTGAATAAAGTTCAGTTTATTCTCTGGTATGCTATGAAGATTTTCTGTGACAATTGATGTGTGACGTTTTCAGAAATGAAGTATTTAGTATTACTTTTTCCAGAAACAAAATAACGACATGAAAATCATTTACAGCGATTTTTTTGATTGACCGGTAAATGAGTATATATTTCGAGAACCTTAATCTAAGCCTAAAACTGTGTAAAGGGATTATGGAACAAGAATAAATCAAATATACGGCCGTGTTTGAAACTGCAAGGAGACTATTTGCCAAAGAATTAAGTAAAAAAAAAAAAAAAAAAAAAAAAAAAGAACACATAAGATAGTGTTCAGAAGTTGCGTTAAGTTTAATGAAGCACAACTGCAAGTTGTGTGCAGTATGACAAATACAATAACTAAGATAATGCAACACCAACAACATATTTTTTGGATTCTCTAAAGTAAGTGGTCAAAGGACTTACTTCATACAATTGTGTTGTTTTATTAGAGTGAATTCCATTAATCCTTTGCATTTGATACCCCATGTTCTATTGCAAAAATAATTTGCTTCCATAGGCTTAATTAGCATCATAATTTCCTTCATGATTTTAGAATCAACCAGCATATCTGAACTATGTACGATTTTACGTTACTTACTTCTCAAGTTGAATTCATTTTTTTAAAATTTTCAATACTTTGAATTATATTTTTAGTTATTTAAGATTAAATGAATTTGCTCCTTTAACTTGTGAAACTCTATTTTACCAAATGTAACCGAAATTTCCTTTTCTACAATTATTCTGAAACAAACCAAAAAAAAAAAAAAAAAAAAAAAAAAAAAAACAAGGAATGGGTCTCCTTTTCGTCGCCAATGCAGCCTGAAACAGGCTTTCTGTGTTCGAAAGATTTTCGGCGATCATTTCTTTTGACCGCAGTCCAGTGGTATCCCCCCGTAATGAAGAATAGTGAATAGTCCTTCTGGCGGGCTGAGCTCTAATCCCGACACAATGCCCAAAACAAAGGGGCTCTAAGCAGGGACGCAACTCTTTCTTCTTCTAAAGCAGGATGTAAAGGTGGGCTTAAGACTGGGGCTGATCCGGATAATTGATATCCCTATTTCCCCAGGGGATTGTCTCCCAGAGTAATTGAAGATTTCCGTCTAGCTATTGGAGGGATCCACCTGGGATTAAGGGGTGAGGTTTATTTCTGAAAGAGCCAGATGCATCCATTCATACACATTTAAGTTTGTTGAATGGATCTGAAGGGTAGATGAGAAGTGATTACACTGCATGGGAAAGGGATTTAAGCTGGAAAGGTCTTGGAGTCAAACAGATGGCATTGGGTGCGGTTTAATTCACAAGGTGACCATAAAATAAAATGAGGTACTTGAATTTAAAATTAAAAAAGTTTGCTCAATGAAACATAACCAAATTTTGCCTCCATCCAATTCCGATCACGAGTTTTGATAAATGCTTCTTATATAAACTAGTTCAAATTTTAACTGCAACTTGATAACGAGTTGGTCGAGCTGAAAAATTACAGAAATTGCAATTTCAAGAACACATTTCATTTTGGAATCAATGATGCATGAGGTTCATTTAATTTACACTGCCTTCAATCAGAAAAGTAAAGCTCAGGTACTTGTCATCTATCCTAAACTACCGCGAGATGGAATACCTTCACAATCAGATTCAACAAGATCTATGATAACAATTTATAAACGAATGAATAGTTCAAAATAGGAGCCTCCGAATTCTCCAAGTCTCACTCTTTGCGATTTTTGGTAGATGCGGGATCATTTGAAAAAGGTAGTTTACAAAAGAAATGTTGATCATTCAAACATCATATAAAACTACAAATCCGCCAAGTCATTACGGAACTGTTGCATTCTGAAGCAGAATATGCAATTCAAAAAATGTAAATTTTATATTACATGACAGATCAAGTCACTGAATCATTTGTACATTTAACTGATGTCAAAATAATATTTGTTGTGAAAATTATGATTTCTTTGATTCTTTCGTTTAATTAACAAAACCAATCGTGAATTCCGTTTCATAATGCGGTTGATGGAGAAAACAGCAACTTTTTTTGAATAAATCTTTCTACTGTTGAAATAGCAAATGAACGTAAGAATGATGTTTGATTACTGAACAGATTTTTTACAACTTACTAGACGCAGGTTATTTTACGACCACTTTGTGCATAACACACAAGGATTTCGAAAACGAGTAACAATTACTCATGAAAAGTAGATGCAAGTAAAGATGAAAATCTTATATTCTTCTTTTGGTTATATCTTCTTTGGGGATAACAATTAATTAAAGAAAAGCATCAATAATTAATATTTAATTAAAAGCATGAAAAATTTTAAAAAATTCTATTCTTATACCTCAAGACACTGAGACGTGTGGACGCGCGTTATCATGGAGCAGAACCACACCCTCCTTGAGTAGCCCTGGTCTTTTGTTTTTGATAGACCTGCATGGTCTTTGGAGTGTCTCACAGTACACATCGGAGTTAATTGTGCTCCTGTGCTCGAGGAATTCCAAAAAATAGCGGACCTTTGACGGCGAACTCAAGGACGCTGTAAAGCACTGGGTCTCGTCACGGCCACAGGAATTCTGGGAACAAGGAATCCTTCGGCTCGCTAATCAATGGGATTGTTGTTCTCAGACCTGTGGTCTATACGTTGAATAAAATATTTATTTATATTCACAATTTCGTTTCGTACCTTTTCATTTGAACACCCCTTGTATTATGACAGTTAAATGATTTTACAAATATTTCATATAATATTCTTAACGAATGATTAAGATATTTGTAAATACTGAATTTAATAGCACATGAAAAAAAATTCAGAAATATTAAAAAGAATGAGAAATTAAAAAAAAAATATTGATATTCTTCGCTTTCGACCTTCCCTAAAATTTCGGAACGATTGAAAAGAAAATTAAGATTTCTTTCTCTTTATGTATTAATACATTTTGTTTTCATCTTATGTGATTTTTTTTATTTTAATTTATTAATTTTAGGTTTCATTAATCGAATTCGTTTCATTTTTATCATTTTCCTGCTTTGATGAGGTGCTTGCAGAAATTCAGGTATGTGGAAATGAAACTAACAATTTCAAAATTATTCTCATCGATTCCTTTTAACTGATGAAGCACTCATCAAACTTAATCGTTAATTTATTTTAATTTATGTAACTGAATTTTACTCAGTAAAAATTTAATTGCACGCATTTGCCCTTGAATATTGATTATATAAGTTTTCATCAATAATTAAGCTGAAAATCCTTCATTTCCAAAATTTTACTATGATTTCCATATAGAATGTCTGATGATTCGGTTCTTAAAAATGACATATTAAATATGCAACATTATTAATTTGAACCGATAGAAAACTAAATTGAAATTTTTTCCCCATCTATTTAAGGAGCGTCACAAGAATTTACTGTTAATTAAACTTTTACGTGCGGTTGAAGAGAGCTTTCCGCCCGTTCTCTTTCTCCAGTCACGTTTTCCTCTCAATTAAGTTGGTAGGAAGGTAAACACTCGCTGGCACTCTCTTATTTTACTTCCAACTTAGTCAAAGTTAAAACCAACCCAAGAAAGCAGAAAATCTGGGAAACCGAAAGACTCCTTAGGTTCGTTCAGTGCTGCGATAGGTGCTGAATTGCACCTCCTCTCCTGAAAGGAAAAAGCAAAATTTGATGAACTTGAATTTTCGCATTCAATTAAGCCAAATTCTGTGTATTTTAATAGCATTCAGTGAACGGCGTTTTGGGCCAGTTCAGAATATTAACTCTTCGCATTTGTGTCTCCGTCGCCACTCATTTTTGGCCTGTCACTTCGACGATCGTGATTATTTTAATAGTTAAAAAAGTCACAAAATAAGAAAAAAAAAATGGCAGATTAATTTTGAGAATGAAATTATCGAGTATTATATATTTCAATTCCCTAAACATTAAAACGAACTTTTAAATCATTCGGTTTTTGTTCAGTTAGTTAGATGACGAAAATCAATGGGACGAAACTTATATATCATGACGACACTGATCATTTTTTATAAAGGACTGCTATCGAGAGAGACGGGTTTCTATAAGGCAGAATGTCTCTCATTATAGAAGTCTTAAAATAATTTTAAATTACTTCATCATCGTAGATTGTTCATTAGCCGTGAGTTTAATATAACAATAAGAACGATCTCATATCTTAGAATGGAAACTAAAATGATGATTTCAACGAAGAATATAAAGCCAAAATATTTTGAAGCATATCATGTATTTCAGAATCACTCTGCTGATAATATAATTGCTAAAAAATAAATAACCAAAATTTTTGAAAGACATTCAACAGGAAAACTTTTTTTCTATTGCTATATTTTTCTCTTCATTAATAACTAATCTATATCTATATCAACCTATACTTATAATAAATCTCAATGTGTGTGTGTGTTGGCATTCCACGAGCCAGACTATTTGACCTACAACTACCAGATTTGACACATGTATACCTTGGTTGGGAATGTGCACCTCGAAGCCCTTTTAAATATTTTTAATTAGAATTTTAATTAATTAAAAATTAAGCAAAATTTTGCGTTTTTTCGCTATAACTTCTGATTATGTTAGAGCACAAAATTGATTTTTACATCATGTTAAAGATAAAAAAAATAATCTTTTCAAAGATACTTACGTTTTAACCAGCTATTTAAATTTCTGCATATAATTCTGCTAAATAATGAATTTTTAAAAAAACTATACCACTGCTATAAACGTGTAAGTTTAGATGGATGCACATTTGTTACTCAATCACGCCAGAACGGTTGAACGGAATAGAATGAAATTTGGCATAGAGATAGATAGATTATAGTCTAGAATAAGACATAGGCTACTATTTATCCCGGTTAATTGAGTGGTTAATTTTTTATTTATAAAAAACAAACTTTCCCGCCAAAAATCTTTTTATTTACCCGCCATCAAATGAGTAAGCCTTCAGGTTATTTCCCCCACGCTAACAAGGGTAGGCTTAGCATGTTTTCGAACGATTATATCAAACGATTATATTTATTTTCTTAGAGTTTGATGCATTTAAAATAAAACATTGTTAATTAATCGGCCTTTGGATTCATTCTGAAGTACTTTTGAATTAAAATAAACAGAATAAAGGAAATTAAAAATTTCTAATCTGCATAGTGTTACCCCAACTGGCGTTGAAAATTCACGCCTGCCGAGTGTGTTATGATTGTTGACAACTGTATTTTCAACGGATACGGACTTGATTTTGATTAATTAGTTTACTATTTTGTTTTATTTCAGGTACGCCCTGTAAATAAATTATTTTTAGGTTAGTTGTGTGCTTTTGTAATTAAATTGTATTTATGTTAATTATATATTTTTCGTATATGCTTATAGTTTTAAGTACATCGTTTTTTATGCAGTTTTCCCTACGCTAACTCTAACCACGCTAATGAGGCTTAACATGTTTTCGACCGATTATTTCAAACGATTCTGTTATTTTCTTAGTGTTTAATGTATTTAAAATTAAACATTGGTAATTAATCGATCTGTTCATGATGAATCTGAGAAAATTTTGTTGACAAATTCTTGAGATACTACATAAATTAAGAAAGATATTCTTTAGTGCGCATAAAGTTTAAATGCTCAGCGAGTCTGTTTTCAGTACTCATATTTAAAAAAAATAAAAATGCTTTGTTTCAGTAAAAAATATTATTATATTAACCGCAGATTAATTCTTTCCACTTTAATTTAAAGCATAAATTCTACGGGAGCTAACAGAAAATTAGAGAGATATATATTACGTTATGGATGAAGGTCTCAATAATATTATGAGTGAATAATATGACTATCAAAATTTGAAGCTTTAAAATATTTTAATGAAGAAGCTATTAAAATAGGAGTTACATAAAATATTTAATTATTAAAATTTTAACGAGCATTAATATTGGCAACCGGCTGGTCGACAAAGACGGTTAGTATAATTATAATTTTAATTATTTGTGATTTATTTTCTCTGAAAATAATAATCTTTCTCAATAAAGGAAATATGCTTCTGTCTTTGTCTCTATATTGCAACAAAGCTAGCCACATGTCTCCATAGCTCGTTGATAAGACATCGGACTGCGGGCAAAGAGATTGCTGGTTCAATCCTCACCAAATAAATTTGTTATCTATTTATTTCTTTTCCTTTCAGCTCTTCCAGAAGTTTCTGGAATATTCCATTATTATAATTTCCTCAGAATCTTTCTACGTCATTTTCTCTTCAGTTAGTTCTAGGAATGTTCTAGAACATTCTATATCTGTATATAAGAGTTTGCTTTATAGTAACCGAAGTCTTTGGTTTACTTTGAATAAACTAATGTTGTTCTACGAGTGTTTTCTTCCTTAAGCCTATAAACGTGACAATATATAAATATTCGTAGAGAAGTTGTTTCGGCTTTTCGTTTCAAATCTTTTCTTAATTTTCTTTTGTGGGAAAAAGGAATGTTGCAATGATCAATAAATTAAACATTTTGATGAATCTTCTCCCCGAGTATGAAAAACATATTGTCACCACCATGTCAGCCTGTGAACAAATGCATAAACTTAGAACAATTGGTATGTGTTCCAAACACCAAATTTTTGTATTTCTATTTTGAATGAAATCCATTAGAGTCAAGCCTATCTGCTTGCCCCTGTGCGTCTGAACACCATAACTTAAAAACGCAAACAGCTGGACGAATGACATTCAGTTTGTAATTTTTATACCAGAAATATAGCAGCTCATTCAATTCTGAATTAAATCGCTAGCTGGGAGACCATTCCGTCTGCCTATTTATTCGCATACATGTGAACTCGATCCTTCAGAAACACGTCTTGAATAAATGAAATTTGGCATGCCATTTTGAAACCAAAATTATGTTAAAATTTTGTTCTGATACTCGAATGCACCATTTTTATTTTTCATATTGGAAGTTAAGCCTTTTTTCTTAAACATGAACCAGAGCGGTAGTCGGTATCAAAGGGACAAGGATTCTAGAATCACTTTTGTGATTGACGTCATCGATTGTTGCTTGGAGAAGGAGGAAACAGATTTAATGACTTATGCACTGAAGTAACGGTTAGGGAGTATGAAATAATAGAGATGAAACTTTTTGATTAACTCACTGAAAAATGGAAAATACTTTCCCACGAAAAAGGCTGGGCATGAGAAAATCGCGAAAGTGTGGTACTGAAGAAATGAAACCACAATGAATACAGCAGAAAAGAAAATTTTGAAGCATACAAAAAAGAAAACGCATTATAAATATTATTAAAATTCCAGTTTGTTTTGAGAACCGAATGTTTGTATGATTTTGTTTTGATTTTGATACCTTATTTATTTAATAAATTGGGATCGGCTTTTAAACATATAAAATACAATGTTTTTCGTGAAAAAAATTAATTATTAAGCATTTGCATTTAGCTTGACTTGGTTTCCACTTGTACAGATAGAATTTTTGAATCTATTTATCACTTCCTTGTTAATGCATTATAATTTTCAATTTCTTTGAACTTACTTATTCCAGATGACGATATATTATTTAAATATTTTCATGTCTTCATTATTTGTCAATCGTTTTAACAATTTTTTTTAATTAATAGAAACGCCCGGTTGCGAATTTGAAGGGGAAAATCCATGTCAGGATGCCATGTCGTTTATGTAACAAAGTTGAAATTAAATACTGAAAAGTAAGAAATGATTAAATAATATATATATATATACTTTACAAGTAAAAACGTGGGAGTTTTTTTCTTCCAGAATACATCTTAGCAGATACAAGAAGTCGTCAAAATATCTCTTTCCTTTTGTATTTGTCTCCGAAATTAAAACTAATTGCCAGCGGAATTTAAATTTTCCAGTCGCTTTACAGTTCCACTTTGGCTCTTCTTTTAATCTGGTCACAAGCTCTCTCCTCTTCCGCTTTGCTTCAACTGTTCAGAGAGCAGAAAGGAGGGAACGAGGGACTTCCTGCCCACATTAAAAAAAGTTTTCTTTCTACTAAGTTTGGCAAATGCACTTTACCCAGTAGCAGACGCTCCTTAAAGGCACTATAAAATTCCGATGGCACGAAATTTTAATTTATTTGTATTGAAGTGAGGCACAAAATTTTGTAAAATATGGATGCAAATCCTAAGCAAAATATTTCACCCAGCTGAAAAAACAGCCGTTGATTGGAATGAAGGATTTAAAGCGCGACTCGGCTCCTCGTGTCACTGTATGATGATCGCCAATGTTAGATTTCAATCATGTTAACTCTAATACCAAATTTGGAAAGATAACAAACTTTCAACTTTAAAGATAGAACCACATTTTTAATGTCTAATCTTTTTTTTTTTTTCTTCTTCCATTACTAAACACTGAATTTTTTAAGTTATTCTCACGAAACTTTCATAAAAACCTTCCTAATATTTC
The DNA here is from genome assembly GCF_947563725.1 of Argiope bruennichi. NCBI lineage: Eukaryota > Metazoa > Arthropoda > Arachnida > Araneae > Araneidae > Argiope > Argiope bruennichi. The sequence continues at coordinate 127,615,595 of NC_079155.1, read as the reverse complement.
ATCATTTCTGGAGAAAAAATTGAGATAATAACAAAGGATGAAGTTACTACATATCGTATATGCGTTAACTGCTACACAATAAAAAAGTCGTATTAAATATTAGTCCTTGACAAATGTCAATGCTAATCAAAATTTAAATAATTTTTTTTAAATATATACAATTTTTTAATGTAAAAATATCTTTATATACATAAAATATCACAAATTCCAGAAAATTTATTTTTGATTAAAATGAGAATATCAAATGCATTAAACCGTTTTTATCTATCGATGAAAGATAATTTTTTCCAAAAGAATAACATAAAATCAATCAAACGTCATAAGTGGCAATTCGGAAGCGAATAGATAAATTAATAATAAACGAATCAAAGGGAAGAATTTAGATTTTCCTCCCAGAATAGACAGATCCTAGTTCAAATTATCTGGTTAGTTTACACTCCCACTCAGCTCGTTCTTTAATCCAGTCGCAAATGGTGAACGCAAGTCTTCCGAGTGAGTTGAGTTGTTGCTTGCTGCCTTCCATCAGTTGTTCTGTGTGATGAGGATAAAAAAAAAACTTGTTTTTATTATTTAGAAAGTTTTATTTTCACAAAGTTTGGTTCTAAGGGATCAGCGAATATAGCTGAGGTATAGGATGGATATCTACAAGAAGATTCCATAAAAATAGCATTTGAGTGTTAAAGGTACTACATACTACAGCCTGTGTCCATTGAGACAAAGGTGAGATTGGAAGACAACCCACCAAAATGGAATAATTTGTGCACGTTTTTACTTTTCTTACGACAATGAAAAGAATTCGACACCAAAATTTACAAAACTCGCACGCTTTAGTCTCTCGGACAAATGGAAAGAAAACCATTTTGGAAATTATTATTGTCAAACGAAAACGTTAAGAGGAAATTGCTTCAGTTCGCAACTGTAAATCTGCCTATGAGGAATTCGATCTTTTTGGAGAATTTAAACTCATAGTGACTCAATTAAAAGGATAATTAAAAAGCTCAAAAATCTCAAGAATGAAATCAGAATTGCACATGTAGGATTGGATTTGGATCAAATGCGTCGAATTTACTCTCAGTTAATTGTTCTGTTCGAGCGGATGATCAAACCAGTGATATTGGTTCCCCAAAACGTCCTCGCATACTCTCTAATAAAAGGAAATCTGTGTTTTATACAGTTTTTTCTCCAATCGATTGAAACAAAATTTGACACAGAACTGCAACTGCAAACACAAAATCCCAAATCAGATTTGGTATATTTAAGTCATTGCGTTTTTCAGTCACCCCGTTTACATGTTTCTGAAAATACAGACCAACAGATGGCCAATCCCATGTTGTATTTCGTTCAAAGTTTGAAAGGTATCTACACTATAGATGTTAAATCTATTTGCCGAATTTTATTAACGTAGCTCTCTTCGTTTTGTAGCTATGGCGAACTTTTATTAAAACAGCCAGACAGACGGACTTCCTCGGAACGGATTTTGATAGAAATTGACAAATTTGATGTAAAGATGGTGCACCAAAATTCATCTGTCCAGTTCAAAGCGTTTCTTTCCGCTATTTTTCTCACAGACAGACAGACATTTCCCCAAAAAATGCTTCAAACTCAGAGAGGTCTAAATCACGGAGATTTGTCAAAATCTTGTTTGATTTTTTTTTTTTTTTTTTGACGTTTGCAATACTTTCTATGGTTTTCTTATATGGAAAAGTACAAATACAGTTTCTTAGACAAGTTACATTTTGGTAGGTTAAATTCATATTTCATATTTTTCATATTATCAGATCTGTAATTCTTCATCAAATTTTAATTTCGAACGAAATGTAGGTGTCTGAAAAGACTTCTTCATTATACTGCTAAGTGCAAAACTCAACTCATTTTGTTAGTATAAGAAAAATGCGAAAGGAGTATGTTTTTGCTTACTATTAAATTCCTATAATCAAACAGCGTTTTCGAAAATAACAGTTTATTTCAAAACATATTATTTGAATTAAATTGCTCATCACCGTGGTGATCTGGTGGTAGAGTCTTGGCTTCGAAATAGGAGGGATTCGATTTCGATACCCGATTCCACCAAAGAACCGTCGTGAAAGTGGGTCTGGTGCACATTAAATCCGTCAAAGCTCCTCCTAGTGATGTGGTGCGGCAGCTTGGAGAGGGGGTTGCTATCTCAGCTGTCGTTTTCGTCCACTGACCGAGGTTCAAAATGACGAGTTTCGTCCCAAAATAGCCCTAGTGTTTTTAAACGGGGCGTTAATGTAACTAAATTAAATTAACTAAGCCGCTGCCGAAATATTGCCATCAAATAACATAATATCCTCTCGAGACATCAATTTGTAGAAGGTAATTCGTTAAATAAACTTAAATCAAATGTTCCAAAAACAATTCTTTACAATAGAGCTTAGAACCGCAAAGGGGGTCGTTGTCAGAGGTTGTTTGTCAGTAAATTCAGTAAAGGGGAAGGGTACACCAGATACATTCTATAAAAAAAAGAAAAAATTAAACCATTAATGACTCGTGCGTGCGTTGCAAAGGAGGTTTCGAATTATTGTTTATAAATTAAATTATTCAAAAATGTTATAATTCGATCCAAAAGTTATGCATTATCCATATATACCTCCAAAATTTTATGAATTCTTAACTGTCTCAGTATGACAACATGTATCCAAAACAAAAGCTTTTTTCTCAATAAATTGAAAAAAAGCCAAACCGTTTAAAATTCAGGATTAGGCAATAGAAAATTCGTATCAATATGCATTGACAAATGGACTTGGCATAATACACATGGAGATGCATGCAGTAGTAGAATCAGTATCAACAGCAAACCTCTCAAATATTTATATTAAGTATTTAAGGGACTTGCCTTCAGAAGCACAATTATTCTTACTATTATAAATTTGTATTCATTTAACCTTCACTGCTGTGTGACTTTGACGAACTGACACAGTGACGAGTTTAATTCGAGCATCGAATTAATTAATTTTTAACTTTAAATCTACAAGTAAGTGAAAGTGTTAAGCAATTTAACATGTAAAAATCAATTACAATATTTTACATGTCCTTATACTATTATTATAAGAATTAAATTCATAATAAATGTTTTAAATAAGATGAGTCATCTAATGAGGAAGGTAAAGTCGTAGGTCAAGAAGTTAGTTAATTCAATGAAGCCCTTGTAATGGCCACCATTTCATTTGAAACTCCATATTCTGTCACAAAACAACTGGTTTGTTTTCGAAAATTTTGACATATTTTTTTAAGTTTTTTAAATAACATTTAAATCATCCGCTGTGAAAACTAGCGAAGCTCTTCGAAATGAAAATGCAATGCATTAACCATTTATCTCATTTCCTGAACGGAGGTATAAAAAATGGTGCTCTGAGATGGCAGCTGATAAAAAATATAAAAAGAGAGAGTGGAAAAGAAAAAATGTGGCAGGAGAGAAATCGGCGTCGTGATTTACGCCTCCTTTTCGGCAAAAGCCCTATTTTCCCGCCGATGATTGGGGCGAAACCGAGGCTCCGACAAAGTTAAAGCAAACAGTCTCAGTGGCCGAGAATCGATTATCCGATAAGCTTATCGATTACGATGATTACATAAAATCGCGATCGACGACTCGCTGACGGGGAAAAAACGAATGCCCCAAAACTAAATGATGAAACGAGTATAAATAAATAAAAAAAAGTTCTCAGGGGTAAGGAGAAAAAAGAACACCCACCAAACTACTCCAAAGTGGCCCAACTAGAAGAACAAAAAGTTGGAAGTGAAAAAAAAAAGTTCGAACCATAAGTGAGTAACAGAGGGAAAAAAAAAAAAAAAAAACGGAAAAGAGGTGGGTGGGAGTGAGAAGATGAAAAGAGGGTGAAGGTATCGTTTGGGCGTTGGGGATCGAAATTCGGGTCGATGGTCGAACTCAAACTGCCATTAACGGATTTTCTTCCATTTTATGTTACACCGGTGTTACCGATGCTATTAGATACAGCGCCCTCTGGTGGGTCCCTGAGATGGGTATCAGGTTGTGAAATGCTGACTCCATTTAATTTTTCTTTTCTCTTCCCTCCCCCTTACTGCTTCTCCTCGACTTCCCCGAAAACCGTCATTTAAGATCGGACTGCAGCTGGAAGTAAAAACTATTCCACTGATTCCCTTCGCAACAAATTCCACCTTTAACCGATCTCGCTCCAATGACTCAAGACTTGAAAATGTTCAGTTCACCCGAAAGTTTGAGACTAACTCATTTTCTGCTGTATGAACTAGAATTACGTGTGTACGGTGAGAGCTCAAAGCTGACACACCTGAAAACTAAAACTCATGAAACATTTTCATATGCTTTAGTATTGAGTTAGTCTAATTAAGTACAACAGAAGAAGGTAAATTTGTTTTGGGAGGTGCATATCAAAACCGTGGTATTGATTGTTGCCCATGAAAATTGTTGGCTCATAGTGTGAGCCAGAAGAATGCATTTGAGCGCAAAACCCTTGAAGGCATACTGTTTTAACTCCTTCGATAGAAGCTATGGGTCGACAGGCACATTTTTTATGTGCCTAATCTATCCTTTTAGCTAATTTTCTCTTTTAAGCATAATGTATCAGTTATATCATACATCCTTAACATAAAAAAATAAGGAAGCAAATTCTTTTCTTTGCTATTATATTCTAAATAATTTAACATATATACATGAGAAGATTCGTGTCGTTTACACAAAGCATAGGTTTGAAAAAAAATTTAAGATTTCATTCAGTTCATGTAGAACCAAAGGAAGAAAACAGTAGAAACCTTCTGAGAGCTGAACCACATTTTCCTGTCCTCAGATTCCTACCCTTGGATTCCATATGGCCTCCGTTTTTTATAGCAGATGAGCGGAACGTTACAGTGCGCTCTCATACCAAACGACATTGCTTTATGTTTGGGTCTAAAATCTTCAAATACAACATTTTTATCTTCTAAACCATCTCTGGATTCAGATATTTTATTTTACTGAAATTTTAACTTTCTGTTTTTAAAAGGTGTCTCATCAAGACCGCCTAAACTATGCACAACCAAATTTCTCGCTTGGAGTACATGAAAATTGCCCAGAGAACTCTACCCTTCAACTCATAGGTTTCTAGAAAAATGAGAAAGAAAAGCATGACGTCACACCTATGTAGAAAAACACTTTACTAGACACATGAACATCAGTATTTGTATATGTTTACGTATACTAATACCGATAAGATATTTAAAATGTCCATTGGGCATATTAAGGCATGGAATGATTGACTGTAGGTGTAGCAGCAGCGTGGAGCTCGTAAAGTACACGTAGCATGAAGACTAGCATTTCAGTCGTTTTCTGCAATAACTAGATCTCAATAGGTAACATCCCTACGGGAAGAATCCAAAAATATTAGACCCAAAGGTGTCAGCCATAAAACTGAACCCCCTCTCCCCGAATGACCAATGCAGTCATCTGAATATTCCATATCACGTGTATGAGAGTGCCGGAATTTGAGCATGTTGGTACCATCGACCACGTATTACCTACGAGAGTATAAGGGGCCAATAAGGGCTGGTGTAAGCGCTTTCCTCCACCAGCATCATGTCGACGAATCCAGCGTTTATTTCTCTATCTGTCGCCCCATCTCTGCGGATATTCTGGCAGGGGGCTCTGCACGGCGCCAGGCGAACCCCATAGCAGTTCAAAAGACATTACTATTGCAATGACCAACGATAAAATACACGTAACAGTATTCGCAAACGTAATGCATTATCACCATGCGAAAATTACCAGTATCTACACAAATGCAGCCTTTTCAAATTTGCATTCCACGGTATGCACAAGCACGTCTCAATAAACACAGTTGAACAGATAGTTTGAACATCTTCGTCTGAAAGTAAATACCGACGCTCAAGCTTCCAATAAATTGTTTTCCGTACACCTGATATAACGACATATTTTTTTAATATTTTCTCTCGCATTTTTCTAAAAAACTTTAGATCGTGCACGCACAGATCTTTGGGTAATGTTTATGTACTCCAAACAAAAAAAAAATCTGGTTTTGTAGACTTTCTGGACAATCTGCATACAACGAAAAATGAGAATCTCTTAAATTGTAATTTCTTATTCAGAAAGCTATTTTTAAATAAGAAATAAATTTGTTTTACTTCTTAGTTAACCATGATGAATGTCCGAAGGTTTGCAGGTAAAATTTCGTTACAATGAATTTGAAAACATTTCTGAAACTGTGCCTTCACTTTTCTGTAAATAACATATATTCCTATAAAAAGGAATTGTAGTATGTTTCACGAGTTTTCTTATGAGGTACTGGAAAAAGAAGTCATCAACGATCTGCCTCGGCATCCTGCAATTTGAATAATCTCCGAGGGTGAACTGAACAAAGCCCATACCCCTGTAGAGATAAGTACGTTCCATAATCAGAGTGGAGTTAATTTAATCCCGCACTAGAATTATTCACAAAAGGAAACCAATAATCTGCATATTTATCAAGAAACCTCATGTACGTTTGTTTCCCCAGTTGTACATATAGAAATTAAATTCGAATAAATGACTCATAAGCAATATCTTGAACTTTTTCTTTTTTTCTTTTTTTGTATTTCAATATTTAGAATCTATAAAAAAGTAATTTATTTATTTACTATTTTGTTTAAAATTATATTTAAATATAAAATCTTATGTTGTTGTTGTTTCTTATGGCACTTGCCATGGACAAGCCCGCTCTTCGAAGACAGCTGATTTTAGCCTGAGGGGGAGCGCTTCTTGTTTCTATAGTAGCGCCATCTAGGGCCAAGAGAACGACTTAGCTACACACACGTCACAACCCTTTTTACGGGGCGGACTTCATTCACACATATCATTTACTCACAGATCGTAATTTAGACCTGAATCAGAGCACGATCACAACTGATCCGGTACCCCCAGTGGTATCACTCTCGACATGGAGGACTTTGTGATCACGACAGATTTAACGCGCGTCAGCCACCAAGCACACCGGGAATCTCCGGCCAGCGGGGTTTGAACTCGCAACTTAAAGGACGAGAATCCGACGCTCTACCAACCAGGTTATCCCGGCCTTATATAATCTTATAAACCTGAGAAACGGAAACTTTCGTTACCAAAAATTGAATGTTATTTTATTTGATTCTAAAATATGTCACTTAAAAATGGCGTACGTACAAAGTAGATTAAAAATCAATCAAACATGCTTGTTTTTAGAAGAGGAAAGTAGGGCCTCCGTACTTGCATGATCTTTGCGTGAAGCATCAAACGCACTAACAAAAGAGGCACCCTTGCTGAACTCCGTTTATATTAAATTGATATAAATAACCCTTGAATAATAATCTAGATCAGAAGTATTCAAAGTATCGTTTATTATGTTTCCAAAGCGTGTGAAGCCAAAATCACGTAAATCCTGAATCGACAATATAGAGCCGATAATCGCAGAGGAATTCAATTATTCTGTTCGTTAGCTACGAGCCATAATAAAATTCAAACTCTGAGCATTAGGAAGATGATCTGCGAATATTGTAAGCACTTTCAAGATGAACAAAGTCGCATCCATTGCGCACTGTGTAGCTAGAAAAGCACATTCATCTGGATCTGCGCCGTTTTAATAATACACGATTTAAAATAATTTTCCTGCAGCAGAGTAGAACTTTTTATTGTCCAAGGAACATTTCGTTAAAGATTGCCATGAACAAATCTCTCAGGAAGAAACCTTCTATAATTCCAGTCAGTTTCATGTGATTGTTCGTGGGATATTTTGGGGGTCTTCAAGAAACAGAACTTCAGTACCAAAAATTACCTCAGTCACAGCAAGGAACATACTAAAGGGAATATTGATAGATTGAAAATTTAATTTATCTTTAGTCTTAGAAAAATAGTCTTTTCCCAATAAAAAAATATTAAAATATTTGTATCTGTTTTCATCAGACATTCGGAACATCGATGCAACTCTTAATTAATAAAGTAGCAAGAAATACTGAAAAGTCATGGCAAGAAATTAAGGCGTACAAGCATCAATTTCATTCATAACATTTCCTTATAACTAGCTGGATAACATAAGCTTTCGAATTCGCAATCGGAATCAGAGTTCCCTCTAGTGTAGTGCAAAAATATGAAAGACGTTCCAGCTCAAATGCGTTCTCATCAAATGCGTTTTTTTTTAAATTTAAACGCGAATAATCGGTATTTCAACAATCATCTCCACTAACTTCTTATTTGATAACATACCCATGGACGAAATGTGCAACTATATAAAACAGTCCTCGAGCAAATACTAAAGTGGTAGCTTTTTCCTGACTCTTTTTTAAAACCCTCGGTACTCATATCCCTCCTTCCGGTCTAACAGCTGATCAATACATCTAAATTATTCAAGCAATTAATTAAAATATTTATAAAAAAATTTTAAGATTTTTGTTTTTGATAACAGAATTTTGAATAAAAAATTATTTCTGGTGCTGATATATCGAGAAAAGCGTTTTCTTTTATATTTATTGCTGGATGAATATAGAAATATAGTTCTTATGAATATAGAAAAGAAAGATGGTCAGCCTGTAAAAACAGATTTGGTGTTGATGATGCTACTAGTAATCGTTCGCAAGGAATTCATCATCCACACTGACTTGCTTCTCAAAGAGAAATTTCATCCAAAATTTGATTTAGAAAAATCTATAACTTACGTTTGAAAAAGCACCTATCGAATTTCATTTTCCAAATATGATCAGTCGAGAGTTATTGTCCGCAGAAAGTCTGTCACATGGACAGACTGATTGTCAAAGTAATTTTTACCCACCCTGGAAGAACAGTAATTTCTAAGTCTACAAATTACATTTCCTATTTTTTTCTTTCTGAACAATTACTAAATTTTCTCTTCGCATAGAGCAGAGACATTCGTTAGCATTAAAAAAAGATTTTACATCAAAATTTATAGAAGTCTCCCTCTTCACAAACTTTCATGAATTGCAGCAGAAAGACGATGCATCCAAATTATAATTTAAGGCAAATCAAACATACAGCGAGCATAATCCTAAAGCCAGCAGTACAGATTTCTTCACACACGCACGAAGAATAACAGGAACGAAAAACTGTTAAGGGAATAAGGCGGGGATGGGGAAGCAAATTCTAAAAAGCAACCTTCCCATATCCCAACAGATTATTCAAGAGTTTTAGCAGCAGTGCACTCCATCCATCTCACTTGTCTATAAAACGTGCTCTTGGAAAACACTCCCCGCTTCCTCCACCCTGCCACTTCGCCTGAATTATGGATCTCAGGGTTTTATGGTTTTAGCGACACTTTTATAGAGACGGAGCAGATTTTTCGTGTCGGAGGGAAGTTAAAAAAGGGGAAGGAGACGAGAAAAAAGGGAGGAAGGATCGAGAGTGGAGGAGAATCCCGTTGTAAGTGGGTGGGAAGAAGGAGTAAGTACCACTTGTGAGTGATGTTCCTTCTAATATTCATTCAAGAGCAAAGGGTTCTTTGGGCGAACTAAGGAGGCGACATGTGGCAGGGAAGTTTTGAATTAACGGATTAAACAAGGAAATAATTAAGAAAACTGAACATTGTTTTGTTAAGTATAAAATTGTAGTACGGATATTGAAGTAGTGAAATTATTTTTTCCAGTGGAATCGGGCAAAAATTCTAGTTTTAGAAAATTAAAATTCATGAAAAGCTTTTAAAATAGGATTTCAATGTATTGAAAAATAGAACATTTTTATCGAAATCTTGGAGAACAGAACGAAACTTTAAAAGTCTGAGGTCCTGATAGAAACTTTCTAACAAGAGCGAGGGAAAAAAAAATGTTCTATGTAAAAAATTCAAAAGCGTTTTAAATTTATATTTCCAGTGAAAAGAGCGAACACATTCGTTAAATAAACGTTTACTAGTATGTTAATAGTGACTAAATCATCCATAGAGTGCTGTAAAAGAGTACGGGAGGAAAATTAGAAATTTTTTCTGTTGGTAGTTCTACCTATGCAGACATTTTCTACTATTTTTGTAATGAATTTTAAGTATTACGTTCTTGAAGGTAACCCAACAGCTACATACTAATTTCAATGGAAAAACATATATTAGAGAGAATACGAAACATCTCTCATTCAACTTGAATTTAATCACATTTATAATATACTTCCAGATTTTTAAAAAGAGTTTCAACCTCCTGATTTTTAAGAAAGAAAATATTTTCCTATGTTTTAATACACTCAAAAGGTTTTTTGAGACTTGATTTATCTTTAATCCTTCTATTTTTTTTTTATTTTTTTTATTTCGATGACATGCTTGAAATTGGTTATCGTAAATATTTCAAATTGTTTTTTTTTTCAAATCTACTAAAAATGGCACCTCTCCTATAGCATCAAAATTTAATTAAAATTAATTGATTACTAAAAATAGCTTATCGTCATTCAGCACAACCAAGTGCATACAATTTAAAAATTCTTGGCATATCAGGAAGTGAATGAAAAATCGATTTCAAAACTATTTATTTACGTACAAGAAACAAGTTGAATAAATCTATAAAAAATGATCTTTTGCTTTAATAAGGCTAAATTTTATCTTTACTTTGAAAGTTACCAAATTGCTTTCAAAGAAAAAATATATAGTTTCTTTTATTTATTAAAAATATTTGAAAGTTTAATTAAAACTTTAACGAATAACTTTCATAAAAAATAGAAAAAACAAAAGAAAAGCGAAAAATCGTTTGAACCTGTATAAGTGATGGGATTAATCCTTGAATCAAATAAATTGCTCCTCCCATTTCTATAATGAAAAAAAAAAAAAAAAAAAATTGGGGCAAGAAATATTTCATCTCGCGGAAAGTTGGTTGCAGTTAAGAAACAGAAATGGCGATTTAGGATCAAATATAAACTTGAGCTAAATGGCGTGTCATAAGCCAAGGGATATAAAAATTATTTAATACAGCCATTTTTTATTACTAAATTGCATTTTACGTCGGCCTCACTGCAAGCTTGCCACTGAAGGGAAAAAAGCATTTAATTCCTCCCCTCCATCCAAATACCGAAAATCGTTGGGTTTTATTTCTCGCACTTTGCCTCGGGGAGTCATGCAGCTGTGCATTTTAAACAAACAAACAAAAAAAAAAAAAAAAAACTGAATTATGCCAGTAATTTGAAAATATAGGAAGTTCGTTAGGTACGTCCTGATCTGGAATCCCATTATACGTAGTGGGAATTTTTTTTCTTCTTTTCATAAATAATGCTGAAAAGGGCTATCGGAAAGTTTTTAATGCCTCTAAGAGAATCATATTAGCTCAATTTATGTCATCCATGTTTCAATTTAAATAAACGTAGAAGAAATATTTATTTATCCATTAATGGATAAACAGTACCATCAATTTTATTCAATGTCATATCTTCGAATATAAGGTTGTAATTTTAAATATATAAACATATATTTATTCAAAAGAAAATGTAGATTAAAGATTCCAAAACACAACCATTCTGTTCTTAATTTCCTGCTTAAAGGGACGTGTTTATTCTTTTATCCATTTCATTAATCACTTCATTTAGGATTTAATACGATTGTTCCAAGTTTTCCCCCATCAGTTTTATAGGCGGGATCTGTACAAAAATTTCAAAAGAATAGAATTTGGCTTAAAATGAAACTAACATTACTCATTTTAATGCACAAATTTGATAATTTTACTCAAAGTAATTTACCTTAACAGTACTGTAAAAACTACGCAGAATACCGTTTCATCCAGTCACATAATCTTCAAAGGATTTTAATTTAATTCGAAAGTAGGTAATATATTTTCTGTAATGAAAATCTTCTCTCAAAATGAAAATTGATTTTTTGATACAGAATTTTTTCTCTAACTGGATGAGATTACTTGAATTTGATGTTAGCAGATAACAGCAGTTTTATTTGTTTATTTGTTGTGTTGTCCATCCAAAAAAAACCATTGTGTTGGTTTCCCATTGGAGAAAGAATGAAGAATGAGATCTTTGTAACATTGGTTTTTTACCCCATTTATATGCATGACTACTAATCTGAGAGAAAAAAGTTTATATAAGAAAGATATAGTATTAAAAAGATTTATCCGATGCCGAACATTAAGATAGCTTAATTGAGGCAGCAGATAAATTTTAAAGAAAAATATGTTAATTTCTTTTCAGAATATATATATATATATATATATATATATATATATATATATATATATATATATATATATATATATATATATATATATATATATATATATATATATATATATATATATAGTAGTTTTATTTTTTATACAGAAGGGAAAACTTGGTTAATGTTTCAGATCGATATCCGCATTATTACTTATTATCCGCAAATATCGAAAGAAGACTTTTAGGCACTTGCTGTCGACTTAAATTCGCGGATCGAAAATAAAACATTCTCCCAAAAATGTCGTTTTGAATTTTCAGATGGTATTATAATGATCGATTTTTAGAAAAAAGTGATTCGAATAAAATATGAAAGTAACATTTTGTGTCACTTAATAATAATCACATTTTGAAAGTAACATTTTAACCACGACAATTCCATGAGACGATACTAACCCTTAAGGAATATAAGGGGAGCTGTTATCAGCATCAAAGCAGAATTGCTGGCGGTTGGCAACTCATTCGCAAACTGTCATCTTCTTCTTCAGAAGGATGGATTTTTAAAAGCTGTAGATGGTTCCTGTAGATGAATTATTAAATAACGTGGACAAATCCTTACCAGCGAGACCGGTTTTACCCGATTCCAGAGCAACAGATTTAATGGATTTAAGATCTTTAACTGAAGGCCCTCGTCTTGCAAACTTCAAATCAAGAGATTTCTGTGATAAAGACGTTAGTTTTTTCTTTTTACTTTTAGACGATGTTTGTTCTTTATTTGGGCTAGAAGAAATGTGATCAGATTCAGTATCGATAATCAAGATAACGACTGGTTTCGTTTATGTCCCTGATGCAGTAAGTGAAAGTTTTGCTACAATAGCATAGCTTTTACCTTCTTTAGAAGTATGTGCTTTCACAAGACGTCGAGCCTCAGGAAAGGAAATGTTTTGTGCAAACTTCATAGAAGCAAATTCTTTCTCAAGTTTTCACTTTGAAAAAGAGGAGTGATCACCTTTGCAAATAACACATTTTTCTTTTGATGAACATTCATTGCTTTCATGACCAGCGGCTGCACAACGGGAGCATGTAAGGATACCACGGCAGTTTGTCTTTGAATGGCCAAAACGCTGGCATTTAAAGCATCGCAATGGATTTGGCACATAGGGCCTCACAACCAATTTCACATATTCAGTTTTAATCGAGTTTGGAAGCTTCCGAGAACTAAACGTCAGAACGTGGTGCTTGGTTTCCGGGAGTTTCCCATCACGCCGAATCGTGATACGGCACACGTGTGTGACTCCTTGACTTTTCAGTTCCTTTTCAATGGCGTCTAAAGGTTTATTTAATAGCTCTCCGCATGTAAGTAAGAGTTTAAACCAGAATTATTTGTTTGAGCTATATATATGTTACAAAATAATAACTGAAAAAATTTAGTACGTAAACAATCATAAAATGAAGAGAGTATTAGAATGTTTTCCCGAATAACAGCAAATAATATTAATTCAAAAAAAATATCCTTTTAATAAAAAAAACGAACATAAACGGCATAAATTATGATGATAAACCCATAAATCCCATAAAAAAAACCCATAAATCTACTCTTTCCTTTTACTTATATCTTGTTTTCTTTTTTCTGTAACTGCCGTCAGCAGGATTCATAAAACAAGAATGAAGTATCCAGAACACCGGAAATACGCATATCAATCAAAAAAGTATTATTTTAAAAATATTTTTTGTTTGGAATCGAAACGAAAGTTTCACTGGTAATTATTTTTCAACTAGAACATAGAATTATCAATCATAAAATTCAATTAAATAAATCATTTATTAAAGACAACAATCAAATAAATTCTTTAATGTCCAGAAATCTGAAAAAAGAACATAAATATCAAAACGTGAAACAAAAACCAGTAGAGCTTATTATTGTATTTCCCAAGAATTAATTCGTTGCAGTTATGAAATAATTACTTTAGTATATATTTAAAAAATATATCAAAAGAACATCAATTATATTCTTATAAAAATATGGAATTTATTACAAAATGATATACAATTATTTATGACAGCATTCACCCTTTCAAAACAAAACGATAGTGTCAACAGTTGTTCAGCTTATTTCTTGATAGAGATAAATTTTTAACACAGCATGTTTTATTATTATTTCTCTAAAAGGTACAATAATCATCTTTTTTTTCTCTTTATTTTACTGACGTAAAGTATATTTAATCATCGTAACCACTGACGCGGTATTAACACTGACGTAACATATAAAATAGCAAGTTCCTGGCGGAACAAAGCATTAACTATAATAAATTAATACTTATTTGTACTGTAAAGATATATTTTCAACATGCTAAGAGACGACACTAAAAATCTGGAAATCACTGACGTGATACTTAAGCCTGATACTTATTCTTGACCTAACAAAATCACTGGCGAGATACAAAAAATTATATTCCTAACGGAACAAAACTATATCTTTACTTGCGCACAAAATCAGTAAACATTTAGCTTACCTGAGTTACTTTGACTACTGCCGTAACTACTCTCCTCACATACCTGGATTCAGTGGGTTACTTCGATTTCCTTCTGGATTAACTGGAAAGATAATAGACACCTTCATTAATCCAGATCCTGTTCGCTGCCATCAAGATGTCGGCGCTGCCGAGCTTTATCAATTTCGATTTCTCATCTGGAAAAATAAGTAAGGCAAAGACTGCCCTTTTCATTAGCAAATGTAAATTAGAATAATTAGTATGACGCCAGATTTAATTCTTTAACAACATTTAATTGACATTCATTTGGGACGACACATAACATACAATATTACGAAATTTAATGCAAGAACATCAATCCTCTCTTTTTGCACTGTCTCTCCCACCGTTTAACTCTTCCACTCTCTTCCCTTCAGTTCGTTTTCTGATTATCATCATTCAGAAGCAGCCTAATCCATCATATTACAAAGGCCTAACATTACCAAACAATAGAATTCTTCAGATTATAAATGCAGGCCTATAAGATTTCAGCTCAACAAATTCAAAATGTGATTGGTTCATATTTTCTCTGCTAAATTTCTTAGACAATTTTGTGTCCATATTTTTCGTTCATTCACTCGTGTTCTCTAGCAGACAATTTCTTTCCTAGACTTGGCGCAAATTGTGTAAAAACTTCACATTCGACTCTGCTCTTCAAGACAAAAGGTTGAAAGCGAAGCAATATATGAATAATTAAAATAGATCACTGGACGTGAGTTTTGCCTAAGCCATATCATAACCTTACCATATTTTTTAAATAAATTTTTATTTCATTTATTATTTCCCTCTTTTACATTCCTTTAAAAAAAACTCTTCTTCCCGCAATAGATGAAAATGCATACTATTGCAAATACTAATCTTAATGGCTTGACGCCTTATTTTCGCTGTGTGGAATTTTTCACATTAAGCGATATAAAAGTGGATGCAGGTTTTAATAAAGGAAATATTATTTTGGAAAACTAAGGTTTAACCGGGTTACGTTTGTAAAATTTTTGTCAGTAGAATATTAAATCTTGCGTCGACGCAACTATAAAAATTCTTAATGTAATTGCCATGTCATATTCAAATGCTTGTTTATTTACACCTAATAGGTTGAAAATATCTTTATATGAATGATGTCATGCATCTAATATAATCCTACAGATCAGATGAAGGGATCCCTGGTTTTTTGATTATTTTCCGATTTTGAAAAAAATGTTCTAAACCCTTTTTCTTTAAACAAATAGTTTATTACCAACTTTAGAAAAGTTAATACTAATAATTATTACTCCGCATAGAATACAATTGCCTAATTTCTCTAAATAATTCTAATTTTGCACCATAATTTTTTTTATTCCTTTCGCCGTCCTCTCCTGTCCGCAAAAATTTCAGTTTTTCCTCTGTTTTTCGCCGTATTAAAAAAATAAAAAAATAATAATAAAAAAAACCTCAAACAAGTTAAACATTTACCAAGCATTTTAAACGTTTAAAAGTTTTAAAATGTTTGAAGCGTGTTATGGCTTCTCTGCAGAAGTTTCACTTGAACTCGCTAGACGCGTTACGGAAGGCGAAGAGGTTTGTGCCAACTCACACAACATGTGCAATCTCATGCTATCAGTATTGAAAAGGATCGAACTCTTGTATTAGCTGGGAGTGTTTGATTGCTTTTCCTTGTTCCTCTAATTTACCACTCTTCCTCAATCTCTAAATGTAGTTTCAGTTTGTTAAAAATCACATTTGTATTTATAATGTTATTTATTTTTCGTGAAAAGGTATTTCAATATTAAAAAAAAAAATTTCTAAAAAAATTCAGGAAGAAGTATTATCTAAAAATTTTGGATCAAAATGAGCGTACTCGTGTTTTATGGGTATGCCGCCGAAGTGTTTACAGTAAGGGAAACTTTATCACAAATATAATAAAGAAGAGTATTTTCCAGAAATATACTTCTTTAAATGTTAGTATAGCAGTAACTCTTCTAGCGTCGAAAATAGTCAGTGAGCTATTTAATTTTTTTAGGAAAATGATTAACTTCTCTCTCCGAGTTGCTAGCTGCCCCACTCCTGTGTTTCACTCTTCTTCCCTAACCCTGCAATTTTACGCCCCAGAAGTCTAATACGCCAAGAGCCTCCTCCGTACATCTCGTCTCGAGGAATTTCATTTGACCGATTCATAATAAAATTCTCCTCTGCCAGCAGCAGACAAGGAAAAAAAATTACTGGGCCGTGTTTTTTCCGGTTAACATCATAATTCCTACTAAGGTAGGGAGGGAGAGGAGGCAGTTAGATGGTGGGAGAAGAAGAAACTGCTAACGCGACAAAAATTACAGAACGCCAAACATCTCGAATCAGGCGTTAAATTACAAGCTTATGATTTTACCATTTGCCCACTCTTCGAGAGGGAGGGGGGATATTTCCCCCTGCATGGCATACTTTTTTTATCACTTTTTTTTTTTTCCCCTGTTACGAGGCCAAGTAAGTTTTCGCGATTCCGCCTTTAAAAAAAGCAAAGAGATAATACTTTAGAAGAAAAGAAACCAAGTGTTACTCTTTTCTTTCTACCCCGGAGCGAATTAATACATACATGAAACGGAATTCATATTCAGTAACTTTTTTTGGGGATCGAGATAAATCGAATGCTCAGTGAAAGAACTCAGTGGAGCGTGTGCAGCGGTACACGGATTTCTCTTCTGAAGGTAGTGAAACTTTTATTGTACAAGCTTAAAATACTTCAGAACTTATTTCAAAAGTTGAAAATGAGATGCTAAATGGACGTACGAAAATAAATATGTAATATGACTGTTACAGCAGCACAATGAGATGTAAAAGAGAATGCTGTTTAATTTTTATCACGAAATCAAACACATGTGACAAAGTTGGATTTTTTGAAATGGTATTTTAGCTTTTTCTCTACCAACTTTTTGCCGAAAGGAATCCACAAGATCTTGGCAACGAAAATCATCAGAATTCAAACTGAAAGCAGACATTCTTTTCCAAGTAAAAATCACATGTATAAAATATAATAAATTTAGAATTTATTTGGCTTTTGTAATTAAAAAATTACATAACATTATTAATTTCTATAATTATCTGTTTTTTAATGACAAATCGGAAATATGTTAGGCTGCAATAACTAATCGGCAAATTCATAACCCCACATCAATACGCTCAGAGAGAACAGTTCTGATTAAAATAACCCCAAAAGTGGATTCATTTGTATGAAAAGGTAATCATTTTCGTTTTAATATATAATTAAAATTCACAACTTCGAAAGGAGAAGAATTTGATTGAAGTGACCTAAACTGGAGAGAACTATTTTTATCATAGAAATTGCTGCTTCTATTATAACTGTTGCCGAAAACAAAGAGTTTCATTTTCATTTCACAACATTGCAGAAAAGTCGGGAATTGAGGAGAAATGAAACAAGAGGAAAAGTTTAAAAATTTAATTGATATCATCCGCCGCCTCAAGGGAGGATTGAAAAACTAGAATGCTTTTCATTAATTTAAAGATTTTAAAATTTCTCTCTATATGTTCATTACAGCAATAGCTATTAAAAATTGAACTTTTTAAGAATAATAAAAAAATCTGTCTAAAACTTCCGATCTCCTAAGTAAACAAAAAAACCTGCAAATATTTTATACTGCAAAATTTCAAATTTTTAAATAAACCGTAACCAACGCATTATCTTGTCAAAGGATAAATTGCAATAACTCTTTGAATAAACCCAAGTAATTTGGTATAAACAAGCATCATCTTCGCTTTATTTTCCTTGTTTACAATAAACCTTTCCTTGCTTACATTATAAAAGCAAAGCACCCAAACTAGAATATCATTTGCGAGCAAAGAATGAATAGCAAAAATGCAAAATGTAAAAAAGAGAACAGCAATGGAAACATTTTCGAAAATATCTTTATGTACAGGGTGATTATAAGTAAAGTTACGATTTCAACAATTTATCACTACTGGTCAGAATGACTTGATATATTAGCAAAACAATCGAGAGGCAATAAAATTTTATTTGGCGAAGGAAAAAAAAAATAGTTCCAAAATGTGCCGATAGATGGCTCTGTCAGGGTTCATATTGTCTAGAGATATGCGAATTATTTATATGTGACATGCGCGCCTCAGACATAGTTGCCATAAAAATGCAGAGCACCAGCTCTTTGCCAGACTGATGAAATCTGGTATATAGTCTTTACACCAAATTTACAGATATCTATCAAATTATGAGCAAAATCTATTCAGAAGTAGTTCTGTCTGTCCGGCTGTTCAAATATAAATTAACAACAAGACGAAGTGAGCAAGATGTATACAATTCGGTTTAAAATCTATAGTGTAAAAATGTATACTTTATATAGATGCTTATATTGTATAATTTTGAGCTAAATCTGACAAAGGCTTAGCCGTTTATCGGTCTGAAGCATGTAAATGAGATGCTTCAAAAACGCAATGACTTAAATATATTAAATTTCGTATGTGATTTTGAGTATTTGATTTTCGTATGTGATCTGCGTCAAATTTCAATCGGTTGGTGAAAAAGCTGTAAAAAACAAAAATTCACCTTAATTAGAGTGTATGAGAGAAACGCCACTCCCGCTGGTTCAGTTATGATGTTCGTATTGCATTCTGATAGACGGATTACGTCCAAAATTTGATTTCAACTCTGGAACAGTAAGGTACTCCCATGTACACCACCACTGATAAAGTGGAGTCTGTTTGGGATAAAGTGGAGTCTGTAAAGTGGATAAAGTGGAGTTTGTTTCCTACTCCAAAATTTATTTTTTCTCAAGTATTGGCGTTTTTAATTAAGGAAAAATTATTTTCTTTTATTAAAATAACAATTTAGTAGGTATATAAAAACAGCAGTATGTTATCAAATAAATGAAGTAGTAGAATTAAAGTTATTACAGTATACTTGCGATTAAATAAATAAGTGAATTTACAAATTTATATATATGACTTTTTTTTTGAAAAACAAATGACAAATTTAAAGCGATATGTTTTAAACGTTTCTAGATTAATAGACAATATTAGCTATTATTAATTTAAGTAAATATTTACAAAAAGATAAACTATTAAAAATTATTGCTGAAAATAAAACTCAAAAGAATAATAATTAAAATCAGCATCATGATTTAGTTGCCACTTTGTTTGTTAGCATTAAATTATTATTCGGTTCAGTCAAAGTACAACAGGTTGTAGAAGCTCCTTTTATTATTCTTTTAACATTTTCTCAAGCAGAAAACTAAAACTTTCTTCGCAATACATCACCCCATATTAATAAGAAAATCCAATGAGTAAAATGTTTATCATTCATTGCAACATCATAAAAGAGCCAAGGGCTACCAAATGGAGACAAACTGATCTCTACATAATGCTGGATGATGTCTGACGCATTGGGTTTTGAATATCGCTTGCTGGGTTTGGTCGACGGTACGTGATACCCAATTGTTTGAAAATCGATGTATTTCATTAGTAGAAACAAGGTTTTATTTCGACAGGAAAAGGCAATCAGAAGGATCCAACTCTGTACTTCCGGAGTAATTCATTCCGGTATTTCATTCTT
Organism: Argiope bruennichi; assembly: GCF_947563725.1. NCBI lineage: Eukaryota > Metazoa > Arthropoda > Arachnida > Araneae > Araneidae > Argiope > Argiope bruennichi. Next base: position 127,595,431 of record NC_079155.1, on the reverse strand, counting down.
CTATCTCGTTATAGTTTGGATTTCTTGCATTCATAATCAAGCATCATAACCAGTGGTCCCCCAAACTCGCATACCCTCTAATAAAGGCGTTACTCCCCATCCCCCGATCCCAAAGTTGTGAATGTTGGATAAGGCAGAGAATACCTTGCGCGCCACTGGTGTACAATAGTTACGAAATATTCTTTGGTGTGAGTTTAATATATTTCCTGAATCTGTTGCGAGATTCTTGGAGAGTTTTTTTTTTTTTTGGACGATTAATTCCTGATGTGGATTTAATGGTACTTGTAAAAAAAGAGATTTGGGTTTCTTCCCAAACGATTGAGAGCCAAAATTTGACACAGAACTACAACTGTATTTTGGGGTCATTGCATTTACATGCTTCTGAAAGAACGGACGGACAATCCCATGTTGGATTTGGTTCAAAATCTAATGGGTACCTAAACAATGATTTTTAAAACCGTGCACCCAATGTTATCCATCTAGCGCTCTTCGTCTTGCAGTTATCGTATTAGCTTATATTCGGAAACCGGAAAGACATTCCGCCTTTGAATAGATTTTACTCATCATTGGATAGAAATCTACGAATTTGATATCAAGACCATATACCGAATTTAATTTGTCAAGCTCAAACCTTTTTTGAATTACCTTCGCCACATATAGTCACTGTCCAAAAATATATTTTTCATACTCAGAGAGATCTAAAATGTAGAGGTTCGTCAAAATCGAGTTTGGATTTTTTAGCGATTATAATATTGCCTCTATACTTTGCTTATGAGGAAGTAAAAAGTGTGTTAGGAGACGCGATGGAGTGTCAAATTTGAATTTTTGATGACTAACATACTTCATCTTCGTGCAGAAGGAGGGAACACACAGTTAGAAACCACAATAAAATGATACATTCACAAACAAACGCATATTTAGTACTCCACATGAAAGAATGATCTATCTCAACGGCGAACCTGTTGCAACCATATTCGGCAAACGCAATCTAACGACTTAATAGTATAAATGAAAATCAAAACATCGATGACAACAGGCAAATAAAATATCAGCACTGAATTCTTCGGACCTTGAAAAAAAATTTCTAAGGAATTAATTAAGTTTTTCACAAGCAGTATTCAGCTTTAAACCCCAGAGACGTGTGGAAATCCCTTGTTATTAAATTCGCTTTTGATTTGGAGCATGTGGAAGGTACAGAAAAAATTCAATTAGTATTTACAGTCTGTGAAAAAAGGGACACACCACATGTTCACAGATCTTTTAAAATAATATTTCATTTAAATACGCAAAAGAAACCAAAGCAAAAAAGAAAATATTAATTTGATATATACAAATCATAATAATTCAAGCATAACTCTCATATTAATGCAGTTATGGTTATAATTGAAAATAAATGAAGTCAAGTAAAAAAACGTTAAAAAAATGAAGAAAGAAAAACAATACAAATTTAAAAGTCAATATCTTGATGGGTCGCCTGTGCTCTTTATGACCTCTCGTAGTCTATTTGGTATGGGTTGGACCAATGTTTTGCAAAATTTTCAACGATTTTGGCCCTCACTTCGACCAAACGTTTTCTTAAATCCTGCTAATTAGAAATTTGATGTTCATATAGTTTTTGCTGCAAATAATCACACACATGCTCAATGGGATTAAGGTCTGGATTTTGTGCAATAAATAACTCTAAAACAGTAGTAGAGGATCATGACTTGCAAATATCAGTAACGGATTCTCTATGTTTGGGTTCAATATCTTGATACAATTTAAAATGTCTTGAGATTCTCAGATTTCTTACGCTTTGCTCTTTAAATTTCGCTTGAGTATGTAAAGATAGATGTTTATTCATTGTACAACCAATAAAATGCAAGTTCCCGACATCAGTTCTTGCCATACACACCAGACTATTTGATTGCCACCTCCATAGTTGACAGTAGGCCGTAAATTTTTGACATGCCCAGCTGTATTTGGTTTCCGTCAAATATTTTGCTTGTCGTCCGACCTGAAAATGTTATATTTGCTGTCATAAATAAAATTACATTTTCACAAAATTCTTTTGGCTGCTTTTCAGACATTTTAGCAAATGCCAGCCTAGTTTGTCCATTTTCTTTGCTGATATAGGGCTTTCTTTGAGGTACTCTGCTAGGATATTTATATTTTCTTAAAACATTTTTAACAGTTTCAGGATTTACAGATTTTCCGAACTTTTGTTTACATTTCAGTGTCAATTTAACTGCACTAGTTTTTGGATTAAAATGAACTTATTTCACAATATACCTCTTTTCATGTTCATTAAATGACCTTTAACGTCCTAATCTTAGCTTGTTTTGAATACTATTTGTTTTCTTGAACTGCGAATAATGTTGAAAACAGTAGATTTAATCAATTTCAAGATATGTACTATACAGCGAACTTATTTTCCAATGACTTATTACAAGATCTCGCACATCAGCCAATGTATTTTTGTTTCTAATCATTTTTTTCTATAACTAATATTATTGAAACTTTTATGTTTAAAATTATTGTCTAAAAATGTGGCAGTAAATTCAGTTCCATTGATGAGTTATATATTTGGTGATTTTTTTAATTTCAAAAGTGTCTCAATACTTTATTTACTCCTATTTGCCTTTGAATTATATTTAAAAAACTAGATCAAATTATAATTCTGAAATACCAATAAAATTTTCCTTACAAACTGTGCGCAAAATATTCAAATATTTCTTGATTCATTTGGTTTTTATTTTAACGTGATAAATAGTTTTGTAGTTATGCAAGCCAAGTGCTCCAATACATTTTTGAATGACTGTATGTTTCAAGGGAAATTCGAGAACACAAATAAGAGTTGTTTTCCTGTTCGCATTTACATTTTTGCAACTTTTCAATTATTTCTCCTCTCGAAGTAGATTGAATCTGTAAGAATAAAAGTGAAATTCATAAAAAGTTTGGGGATATAGACATCGAAATTTCTCTTCAAATTTTACTCGCGAACATTATGAAGTTGAAAAGGAGATTTTATGAAGATTTCGCGAACGATTCATTAAATAGTTAATTTTTATTCCTTAAATTGATAAGATTATTTTATCATTATTTAAATTTTTTTGCAATTAAATGGAAAATTATATTTATTTAAGGTTTAATCGCCTCCGACTTTGTAATTTGTGAATCATAATTAAATTTTGTGTCATTCCGTAAAAATTGGTTAAATAAAAATCAAACAAAAAAATGTAACTTTTGACTTGTACTTAAATTCATTTGGTACAATCTATCATTTTTCAAAATTAAAAAATTGTTTGGTTCAATTATTTCTACATGTTTTTATTAAAAATAAAATTGCAATCAATAAAAGGAACTTTTGTATTGCAATACTTCATATTAAAATATTTTTCATGCACTTCCAACCTATATACAAGCAATTCAATAGTACATGAAAACATTATCACAAAATAAAAAAGAAAATAAACAACTTTCTTTACAAGAAATGTTCAGAAAACACAAAGACAGATTTCAAAGAATCATAAAAGGGGCTAAGGAAATAAATATTTCATTAATAATAAATATTTCACTTTAATCCGGAAAGGAAAGTAAAATGAGTTAAATGGAAATCTTTATAATCTCAATACTCCGTTGTTTTGCTGGTAAAAAAAATTCAAATAAGCAAAAAGAAAAAAAAAGCTTAAGAGAAAACCACAATCTAGCAAAGATCAAAAAAAGTTTTGTGTATTTCATTTTATTTTTCTCATTCAGCATTGAATATTTAACAATTTAACTCTTCCAAAAAAATTTTTTCCATTCTCCATTCTGTAACTGAATGAATGAAATAAAGAACTTTAATTTTTAGCTCATTTTATTTCTTCTAGTATTACTTAAAAACAATCCTTTTCATATGAAAAAGAAGAACAGCGAAGGAGGGGGGGGGGAGAACTCTTACCAACATGCCATTTTAATTGTTTTCAACACTTCCAAGGAAGTGAATGAAATAAAACTATTATTTTTTGTCTTCCATGCGTTGTGGGTTTGTAATTTTTTGAGGGGGAAAACTGCTCTCTAATTGAGTCGTAGCCTTATTGCGTTATAGGAGGAACGGGAGATTTCATAATCAGACTAATTGCGAGTCTCGTATGTCTTCTCTGTTTGGGTGGAATGTTTCCTCTTTTTTCTCTCCCCACTGCGTTTGGACGTCGTTTTGAGAATGCCGAATGCGTTGCCACTACTGAAGTAAATAACTCATTAGCCGAGAGATCTTCCATGTGCTTTTCAGGGAATTTTTGCTGAAATTTTTCTTCGGGTTTTTTTACTGCTCAAAGAGTATAAAGTTCTCCTTTCTGTGTGAAGAAATGTACGATTAAGAATCTCGCCGGGGCTGCAAGTTGACTCTTTTTAAATATTCGTCAAATTTTTAATGCTCTTGCTTTTCGAATAAGGAATTATTCTAAAAACTTTCTTTTCTTATAGAAAAGCGGCAACAGGAATTTCTTTAATGAAGTCCAGGTTCCATAAATAAATGCTTGCATCTGAAAATTTTTCAAATTCTTGTTGCATATTTATATGGGCATATTATTATGTTGTTTTATTTTATATGGGGAAAGTTTTAAAGTTTTTAATGTAAGTTATTTTTTTACTTCATATTGGTATGTTATATTAGAAAGGGGTCAATTCCAAATGTTAAGTTTTTGTTTTCACTTTCCCTTTCTCTTTTCGTTTTTTTTTTCTGTATTTCTTTTCCATTTTAAATATTAACTTCTAACGAATAATATCTCCTGTTTTATGTATTAAAAAGTGACATTTACAATAATTACAGAAAGTTAAAGGTGCATCAACTAATGCTAAAAAGGAAATCAGTATCCAGCCAACTATCGCAAAACAGGAGAAATTTCCTTTTATGATTTATTAAATTAACGCAAATAAAAGAAAAGCTTCTACGTTAAATGCTGAGTTAGCTGGTACAGTTGACGTTAAATACCGAGTCAGCTGGTACAGCTGAAGCACTAATTCTTTAAATGGGTGCACTCTAATTAAGTCCAAAGCTAACTCAGGTATGGGGAGTTTTTTCTCTAACTAGTTTCAATTAATAATTAGATTTACAAAATTTGAGTACTGCTAAAAACGTGCTTTAACAATATTATGTGACGTTATAATTAGAATAAAATATTTTGCTGTTACATCCATCTTAGTCATATTCCAGGTAGAGCGTCCATTTTGTGGAATTAAATCGGGCCAGGATTCAATCAAAAGTCATGAAACTTTATTTAATCACTAACTTTGAAGGGATATTTAACAGATTGTTAATGTCACATTAACATTTATAAAAAATAATATTATCAATATTAAAATTTCGTTCTACAACAAAACTTTTATAAATGACTTTTAAACATTCTCGCATAAAGCGTGTTAAAATCATTTAAAAATAAAGTATAAAGTCTTCCCTTCCCATTATACAAAATGCTACGATACGATATGAAATTTGCTGATTAATGCTATAAAATAACATCGACAGCGGGGTGTTTTTATCTTCCTTTTTTTATATCTGTATAAATTAAAATGCAGCTGTACGTTTGTTCAAAATCTTGAGTTTCTGAAAAATCTTGACCGATTGTGTCGAAATTTTGAGACATACTTTTAGGTACTTATTATAAAGATGTCAAGTCTGTAGCAGGTTAAAAATACACTTAAAAAGGAGCGCCATGTGTCGGATGGAAAAGCAGCACGTGATATACTAAATTGTTTTGTTTTTTTTTATTTCGTTTCAATGTTTTCGATTTATGATTTACGTTTCGTTTATGATTTATGCTTTTATGATTTCATTTAAGCATTTCCGATTATACTATTAAATTGAAATTTCATAGATTTCGATTTATTTTCTTTTTGATTTAATTATTTCATCTGATATTGCATTGGACTTGGGCTGTACAGATTTTCATCGCGTTCATTTCGAGAATATAGTTTATTGTTTTATATTTCATTACATTTTAATTGTCTTTCTTATTTTACAATGCAGTTTGCAGTGGAATTAAATTGTGTGGATTTGAACTCAAAATTAATTTGTTGCTGATGGCTTCGGAGTGCGAGCAAAGTGTTGAAATTGCAAGTAGAGGGATGGAAACCCGACTTTGGTGTAAGACAAGATAAAATCAAGTGATTAGAATTTGCATTCGCTGTAATTTCCATTATATTGCAATGACAGATTACTTCTCGCTTTCAAGTGTTAAATTTAAAAGCTTATTTAAGCCATGATTCACTTTTGCTCTGCAATCGGATGCATAGAAGAAGCTACTAAGGATAGTCCAGTATCATTTCACATGCATGTCGAATAAATATATGCTTTTTATATCCATTTTAGATAAATTTAAAACTTCGTAACGGATCAATTGTTGATTTTGATGTTATAACTGGATAATATTTCATAGTTTGGTTTAATAACTGTATTTAATTTAGTTAACTCGTTATTAAATTTCATTTTAACTGATACAGCTGCACTATATTTTTCTACTTTCTTTACTTTAAACTCGAATATGTTGCACATGTTGATTTTTTTCTCTCCTATACAAGTGAATGATGCTCTCAATGAAGAAAGAAATTAATTTCTGGTCTGTTTATACAATTCCACGATCTGAACTGTCCTCTCTTATTGCTCTTTACAGCTATGATAAAAACAATCTCTTTTACAGGAAGGAGATAGTTCTCTCTTGCCTACCATGCAGGGAGAAAACGCACTTTCTTTTCAAATCAAAAACATTTATAAAAAATTTTCCACACAAATGCTTTTAGAAGTATTTTCTCTTAGTAACGTGGACTCAAAAAAAAATGCTTTATGACTTGGAAAGCGAACTTCAAAATAAATGTTTTGATATATCGCTGTCTGCATTTTACCGGAATTACTTCCGTCTGCATTTGAGAATTGCTTCTTAGCGCAGTCAGTCTTATGGTAAGAAACAGAGTTTTACAGATAGTTTCTAACAGACACTGAATGGATGCCAGGTCAATAACGATTGCTCTTGACGACTAACTTCGTCTGCTCTTGACGTCGATAAAAATGAAGGTCCTCGAATATACGGAACTCTTGGCGACATTTCTATTAGGATCAAAGATACACCATCATCTTAGAACTTTCCCTGTGTATTATAAAAACAGAGATGCAAACATGAGAAGAATCAGCCAAACGAATTCGTTCTTTCGCGTTTTGATCTTCGACCAGTTTTTTCTGTGCGCTTTGAGCTGGTGCGGTTTTTAATAATGCTTGCTTGCGTGCATGCGGTTGATTATTGCAAGTGCTACGAGTATTTCTGTTATGTTATGTTACCTGTACTTCGTGAATTATACAACGTTAATATCCGTTATTGAACTTTTCACCAAATAGAACCACAGAAAGGATTTAAACTCTGGATTGCAATGCATTTGGTTCAGGCTTCTTTACAACAGTAAGTAATGACCAGCCAGAGTTTTGTTCTCTTCCAAGTTTTGAACCGGAAAATTTTGGAGCGGAGAGAGTAGAGTATGTGTTTTGGAGTTTTTTCCATTGACCGATGGGAACCACAATTGAATACAAGTATCAAGATAACGTAACTAATTTCAATCATTATTAAACTTATTAAGTTTTTTTTTATTCATCACATTACTTCGTGAATACTGAAACTATCATGCGACAAACATTTTGACAGATTCAGTTTCAATTATTATATACACTAGTTATTACCCACGAATTCGTTCGAGTGTAAATTTTGGTGTGTATGTGTGAGAACTGACGGTCTGATCAAAATATTATCAAACCGTATCATTATGGTGCTGTTGAAAACAGTCTGATATGATATGATTAAGAAACTTGTAACTCATTGAAAGATCTACGAGAAAATTTCAAAATTTATTTTTATTCTAATATCGTTATGCATACAACATTAACCTTTAGGCTTCGGAAACCCAAACTCGAAAAAGTTACTTTGAATGTGGGCATTCAGTGAGAGAAACTAGAAGATTCTTTTCCCTTCTTTTAAAGGCGTTTGTTGAACATAACCTCTTCGATTTCAACCACCAGGAGAGTTAATGAGTCATCTGTCCCATTCGTGGTAAGCGGGTTGCGTTTTTTTTTGTGGTTTCGGCTCGTCTGAACCCTAGAGAAGGCTTTTAATCTCAGTTTTATTTTATTTTTTTCCCTGAAAATTATTCCAGCAATTCGGTAGGACAAATGGCAATAATAAATAAATTGCAAATACGATATCTGCTGAATAGTTTAGTACATTAAACAATAATTTTACAATTTTTTTTAATTGTATTTAAAATTACATCAATTTTTCAAGCATTACTGAAGCTGTGAATTTAGCTGACAACGCTTGAACACAGCATTGTGAATTTTATTTTATTTTTATAATTTTAAATCATCAATTTTAATAAAATGTGACGATTTATATATATAGTGTATTAAAGATCTTAATAATTTATATCTTCTTTTTAAAAGTATTCACATCTCTTCGTGCATCACACAGATAACAATTATCTGCTGTTTTGTAAATTAAAAACATCTTTAAATGATTTTATAATATTATATTGCTCCCATAGAAATCGAATATAATTTTTATTCCTAACATAGTTTGAACGGTTTTTAGTATAATTACTAGTAACGTTTTCCTATTCTATTGTCAACTCTTACAATTTATAGCGATTTTTTTTTTTTTTTGCCGAGAATTTCAATTACTTTTTGCAGTGTAGTATTTTTGAAAACTATGCTCAATTTTGCTAAAAATAAATACCTGAATTATAAGGAAAATTATTTTTCTGCAGAAAAATTTACTAATACGTAGATAATAACCAGCTTTAAGGCAATTAATTTTTAAAAAGTAAGTTTAGATATGGTTTACTCAGAATTATTATAAAGTTACAAAATTATGTTAAAATATTAAGGAGTTTATAAAGTTACAAAATTATATTAAGTAAAAATATTAAGGAATTTATAAAGTTACAAAATTATATTAAGTAAAAATATTAAGGAATTTATAAAGGTAAAAAATTAAGAAACAGGGGGAAAGACGAAAGTTTTCAACGAATATTTCCCACAAATGAAATTATGCAAACTCATTCCACTTTTAAAAAAAATGCCGCCAAAGCAGGGTTCACAAGACACATTAGCGCCAACAAATGATAATAACAACTGCTGGACGAAATCTCCTGACCCTAAGGGGTGCGACACAAAAGGGAAGCGATTTTACGAGGCAATTAGGGTTCAGCTGGAAAGTTCAAGTGGGGGACGAAATTCAAACTCGTTACTGGTACAACTGTTGTACCGAGCCGTAAGGAAACATAAAAAAAATCTGGTACAACTGCTGTACCAGCCGTAAGCTAGAGGTTAAATGACATCATTTAATGCAACACGTGAACAACCAACATATAATTAACCGTGTGAGAAGCATGAAGTGCCCAAATGAATGCCTGCCACTTTTAAGGTTTGGCCCTCCGATTTGTTATCGACGTTGTAAACGCCAATTTTAAGAAAAGTGAAACTTCTTGAAACAAAATGACAAGATGTTTCGAATAACAGATATGCGGGGAATTAAAACGCTGCCTCCTTTAACAGCTCCTGTAATAATGGTAGCTGTTAAAATATTACTGCCAAGCTCTATGATACGAAGCCTGGTGCGGTTGCACACTCTGGGTGTATCAAGATTACGCATCAGCAGAGTTGGAACGCCAATTTAAACTTCAACTTATGGGAAGGTACACCTATTAACTCTAGAGAGTTGAGAAATTCAAAGAGGTAGGCAGTACTATCGTCATTAGCCATCAAAGTGACTATGGGTCTGTATAATTTTGAATTTCCGACTATTATGTCTAATTTTTTTATTTTTTTTTATTTTATCGACACACTCTTTTTTTGACGACAGCACTGCCCTCTCATACTACCACTCTTCATTATTTATATTAACTTCCAAATCGGAAAAAACTTGCATGATAAGTTAATCTTCTGTAGCCACTGGATGGGAAAATTCTTCGGAAAATAGAATTTTCCCATCTGCATTCATTTCTAGACCACCCTCTCCATTTTGTAGAAGCTTATTTGCAAAGACACCTGATTCATAATCGTTATATAGTTGGACGCGCATGTTGCACGTAATATGCTTTTCAATAATAGACGACACAGACGGCGCCTTGAGACATGGGTTTATTTCATCCGCCGGTGTGGCCCTCTCAATAACTGGCATTTTCTGTCTAAAATCACCTCTGGCAAAACGACAACACCGCCTATCACTGCCTGGTTGCCGCGGATGTCCTGCAAGTTGCGGTTTAACGACTTTAATGCATGCTTGTGCAACATTGTGAACTCGTCCCATGCTATTAACTTGCACTCCTGCAAAAGGACTCTCCGGACACTGTTTTTGGTGAGGCTGCATATTGGGGTATCTTCGCTTGCAAGATTCATTGGCAATTTTAAAACGGAATGTGCACCGTTAAGCAAAGTTGCAGCAATGCATAAAGAAGATAGAGCCAGAGCTATACTGCGGTCCTTGCGGAGTTGGGCTAGCAGAATATTCAGCACAAACGTCTTATCCGTACCCCCTGGTGCGTCAAGAAAGAATAATCTCTCCTCTCCACTATTTGGCGCAGAATCGTTTCGTAGACTTGACGCTGCTAGGAAAGTAATCATGCTGTTATTTCATTGACCTCATTATTCTCAATCAATACCAAAACTTCGTTAATGATTGTGAGTGCCATCCAGCCTATGCGGGATATCTTCTGATAAAGCGTTCTTGTATTTATGGCACAGCTGGAGGTTTGAGAGTCCGCAAATGCTCACTAAAATTGCAAACAGGTCCATAACTTTGGCTGCTGAGAGAAAAAAAAGACGGCTTCACCATAGTTGCGTCCCAGTGGTTGTCATTTTCTAATAGTCCGCGGGCTTCACATGATTACCTGAAGGTTATTCGCTCTTAACCATCTACAGTTTTAAGCATCTGGAAACCTGTCGGGTCCCGTACCTCATTGAGCAACATTCGCAAGCAAAAACATTCAAAGTAGCTGACGTGCACAATATATATCCGACTCAATGCGATTTCTGCCTTCATACCTGGCCAATTTTCAACTGGTGTCCCCTGTACACGACGCTTCCATTCCTTCCTAGATGTATTCCATGTATAGTACCGTGGTACTTCAGAGTACAGCAGGGTTTTGGCAAAGTTGCCCTTTTCGTACAGGTGGAAAAATGCAGTCAGTGTTATTTTCGGAGGTGTCGCCACTCTGTCTAGGAAATTCTGGTCAGTGAAGTGTACTCGCTCGACATTGGGTAAGTGAACTGCCAGGTGGGTGACGCCTGGGGTATCTTTTATGCAACGGTAAGCCCAAGATCCACTACGCTGCTTCATTGCTGCTTACGTATCTACCTGCCATAAACGTTTGCACTTCATCTCTGAAATCAATACTTACGTTATCGTGTTGGACGCTAAAAACAGCTTGGTCATTTCCTTTGCAAATGTATTTAATCGATTGAACAGAACTGCAAAATTCAACATTTAAATATGCGTTAAATATTCTAGACAGCAGGAGAGAATACGGCACAATCCAACTATTGTCCACTTCAACTTCTATAGGACAGCCACGAATTTTAATTTAATACTCCTACCACCATGCTTAGGTGCTCTGCGCCTGTATAGGGGATATCCATTGTTATTCGACTGCGCATCCTTTAATAGTGCTAGGAGATACTTTTTTGTGCACTTTGCGTCCTTCACGCAAGGAGACGGTTGGTTTTGTAAGGTCCGTGAATCATGTTTTTTTGCAATAATTTCATGTAACGTTTTGTCCTAATTTAAGTCAGAGATATCGGCTCTAATAATGTCTTCAATTGGGTTGGACATATTTTTTCTTTCAGCCACAGCAAAAAATGTACGTGGGGTAATCCACATTTTTGCCACTCAATTTAGTACAAAAAGCATCAAGCCTTTCCAAATATTTGGTCTTTAGTAAGTAAGTAGAGAGACTAATTTTTGGACCTTTATATTAAACACTCTAGCTATGGGATCATGTCTGCCGTTCGCCGTCTGTCCAGGCATGAGCGTATCAGTTATTTCTGCTCAGGCAAGGTTGCACGTGAACGTAATGAACAGGTTTGGTTGCCCGTAGTTACGAGCGTACACAAATGCGTCCTGAGTGTACTCGTGAAGGTATCTCGGAATATTTACAAATGATGAGGGAAGAATTACCATTTTCCCTAAATTGCTGGGTTGACGTTACCCTCGGTTCTTATAGCATCCTGTAAATGTATGTAGCTCTCGGCTTGCAATCTGCTCTGATTTAGCGCTATGTATATCAAGCGCTCACTCTCTATGTTGACCACCAGAAATTGATGAAAAAGTTGCCTGCACCGCAGAAGTAAATTAAAATCATTTCGCCGGAATATCATATGTAACGTGTAAAAGTTCATGCAGGATACCCTTTTTGTTTGGTATTGGGGGTAGTAGTTGGATTTATTAAGTAGATGTCAAAGGACACACCTCCTGCCCTTCTAAAATATGATCGGGTACTCTAGAGTATCGTAGAACCGGTGCATGTCAGCGATTCTGGAAGGCGTGCCGTCGCGTACTCGTAGAACAACGTCTCGAGCTATGGTCTGCTATTTCGTTACTCGTTGGGGCGTTGTAGTGATGCTCGTGTTGTCCGTGCGGCACCCAGTCGGGGTAGGCTACGGCCTTACAACTTTCATAGGGCATGTTCTCATGTGCCGTTTTAAATTCTCTGACTAATGCTTTATTGTTGTGAAGTACTGGTTGTATTTTATAGAACGTCTCTCTATCCACCCCTGGAATAAGCCTTGCCCGTCGCTCAGTTTCGGCTTCTTCGTCACCCATGAAATATACTTGTAAGAACTCTAGTTGCATGTTCGAAATAGGCAGTAGAGACCAATAGGCAGAAAATCCTGGTATTGCAATCACTTTCTCAGCACCAAAAGATGTCATATGAAAACATGAATTATATTTTCTAATATTATTTATAAAACGCCATGATGCTGCTGTCTCGTAAGAAAATAACTATTTTTAAGGCTCCTTCGGCTCTTCTATTAAAGGAATGGAAACTTTTCCTCCAGAACAATACATTCGTGCAGTTTCGTCCTTCCATATAAGTGTCCTACACAGTCTACACTCTTACTTATCCTCTCCAGTTTGATAAGCCTGTGCCTGCGTAGTCGAGAAATGATTCATACTCAAAAGCTGCTTTATCAAATACGAACCACGTATTTCTTGTAAACGTTTACCGTGGCTATGCCGTCCGCTCAGCAATGGTCACCGATTTTCTGCCTCTTCAAAAGAATAATTAGCACGTTGCGAAGCAAAATGTTGTACGTGCTGTAGTCGCCGTTGTTGAGTTTGCTCCGGAGTTTCAGCAGAGCGTTGAGTTGCCAAATATTCGGCATGCTGTAGTTGCCTTATTTCTGAATGCTCCGGCGTTTCAGCTGATCTAGAAGTAGCCTGTCGCTCCGCTTGCTTAATTCTTCTAAGTTCCGCTTGAGGATTCGACTCTCGACTTCTAGCTACTTTCATAGCCCGAGCTTTATCACTTCTCTTCGAAAGATCATATTTGCATTTTCCAGGTATCAAACACTAAGAAAATAAACAGAATCGTTTGAAATAAGGGGTCTAAAACATGTTAAGCCTAACCTTGTTAGTGTGTGTGTGAGGGGGGGGGGAAATGAAGCCTTACTCATTTTGCGGCAGGGAAATAAAAAAAAATTCTACGGGAAAGTTAGTTTTTTATTAATAAAAAATTAATCACTCAATTAAAAGAGATAAATTATAGCCTATGTTCTATTCCGGACTATAATCTAATTTTATCTAATTCCGTGCAGCTTTTCTGGAGTGATTGAGTAACAAACATCCATTCATCCATCCAAACTTTCACATTTATAAATATTAGCATAGATTGATTATGTTATCCATTTAACTTATTTCGTTTCCAAATTAAGTATTCACATGCGCACGGAAGAATAAATAAGCAAAATTTGATAAAAAATCTAGAATATGGAAATCTTATAATTTCCTCTTTCAACTGAGAAGTTTAGCTCATCTTTGATATTGCACCTCCTTGTGCAGTGGGGATATAGGATTTTTGATTAAGTCAGATTGCAGGAAATTATTGTTGACAATGAAGAAAAACAAATTTTACGTTAGGAATGTCATGGAATTTCACCTTTAATTCTTGTGAAAAGTGAAAGATAAGCAGTTCCGGAAGCAATGAAAAAATAAAAGAGCACCAAGAACTCTACGTACAACCTTTTAAAATATGCAGAACTCATCAAAGGAACATATTCATCGCATAGTATTAAATTTCACAGTAAGCTTGGAGCAGTTCCAAAAAGGTGACTTTAGCGATATTTATTTAGATATAAATTTATAAAACTAAGTCCGCGAAAAACTAAAAATTTGTATTGAAAATGCCTTTCATTTGAACAGCTGATTATGAACAAAAATATTTTTTAAATTTCATCATAAGTTGAAAAGAAATCATTTGAATGACGTTTCCGTTTGTTAGAACTTGGAACTAATATCATTACGAAAAAAAGAGAACATCTTATTAATAAAAACGTTTTTGTGGGAATATTTGGGAATATGGGTTAGGTCAGTAGAAGGGGATAGAATAGAAAAAAAAAAGAGAAAAAAAAGAAAATTTATCCAGAAGAACTGTTTAACTCTCTGGTTGCACTTTTGAATTATTGGTCCCACAGACAGAAAAAAATTACAAATTTATACAAATAATTTTACTTAAGGAATTACAAAATGCGAAGATCCATCGAAATATCCAGATCTAATTTTTTTTGTGATTCTTTATTTCTCTTCGATTATAAGAAAATAAAAATGCGAGGAAGACTAATGTCTCACAGCTGAGAGGACGGACTATCTCAGCGCTCTACCGTACTTTTTTTGCAGCTAAATAATACTATAAATCAGTTGCAATCGAATCTCATCATTATTTCACCTCCTTGAGGAAAGCCAATCAAACAAATCTCGCTCAAAACGAAGCGATCTGCCCAACCGGGCATTCACAAACCTTTTGGAATGAAACGCTCTATATGTCTTCTTCAGCAGATGGTAGAAAGAGAGAGAGAGAGAGAGAGAGAGAGCCGATTTGAAAAACCGCTCTTGTCATTTCCTCTTCAGGAACAAATGGATCTGAATCTGCTGTGGAGTGTAATTGGAGCGAAAAAGAAGCGAAAAACGAGTGGGTAGGGACGAGGATGGACATAAAAATTGTCATCGTCTTCAACGAAGTTAAGATTCGGAAGAAGATAATCAGGGGAAGGAGAGAAAAAAGTGCTGATTGTGACGGAAAAGTTGAAGATGACAAAAATAACTAATAAGGGAGAAAGGAAGAGAAACGTCTCTCACATTAAGGTGATTGGGATGGATGGAGTTCAGGAGTCTTTTATGAAGCAATTAGAGAAGCGTAACTTTTGGTTTTTTGATTCAATTTTTTTATTTTATTTTGGAGAGATCTCCCGTGGAAGCATTCATTATAACAATGGGTAGATATCTTGGTCCCTGAGGTAAATCTTCATAAGAAATTTCAGAATATTAGATAAGAAGTATGGAAAAAGTAACGTATATACCTTGAAAGAAATTACAAACGACAAAAAAAAAAAAAAAACGATTATTACAAATAGCTTCATCATGTAAGGCTGATGAATACCCTATGTGGTAAGAAATATATTTTGAAAGTTGATAAAGTATGATTTTTAAAAAGAATCGGAGTAAATATTATGACAAATTTCCATGTCTCTTTTATGAAAAATAAAATCATTTTCAGAATCAGTTCTCAGCCTCTATCAACAAGGTTGTATTTTTGTCCGTGTATACTCGAACACGATAAAACTCTTTCACGTGCTATACTGATGAAACTCGATGTTCGATCCCTATTACTCAACTATACACCTGACTTAAATTTTAGTCCCATTCCCTAAAAAAAGAACTTTTCTCCCATTTTTCCTTGTGATAAGAATCTAGTGAAGGTAGTACCTTCTGATAAAAATCCTCTGAAGAAAGCACCATATTTAGAAATAGAGCAGTCGCAAATTCTGGGAGATTAGATCACAATTCAATTCAACTGAATCAAAATTTTACATAGTTAGCAGAATCAAAAGGAGAAGCATTGAAGAATCCTTTCTTTCGAGATACAGTTAGAGGAGGTGATTAGTTCAGTGGAGAATTGACCGAATTAGTATAAAGAAAGGATTCTGGGCCGGATGAGAAACAAAAAGTCTTCTTTAAGGGAGAGAAAATATAATAAAAAAGGAAAGCTAAATAATCATTGGAAAGCAAACCAAGAAATAAATTAACGAGAGTTTTCTTCCCCATCTTTCTCGAATACTATCTTTCACCCGTTTGGTGTCTCATAAAGCAGTGGGAAAAAAAACTGAATTTTGATTTTGAGTGTTTTCTTTTCTACTAATATGTGGTTCTCAAGACCGAAATTCATATAACTAAACATTAGCGTTTTGGGGTTCACATATCGCAAATAAAATAGATCGGCACACAATGAGCACTTTGACGGACTGAGTCCAATTTCGACTCATTAATACAATTCTAATAATATTCTATAATCTCAATTTCATCATCCAAATTTTTTTATCTTTTCACGAGGATAAAAGAGATTTTCTTCGATGATTTTTGTCCAAACTGAAATGTGCGAATTGGAATAGAATGGAAGTAAGGTAACTTTTGTTTCATATACCATTAAAGAGTTGGAGAATATTCGTCTGAAAATATTTCGTAGAATTACTTTTCTGTATTTGCACAATGCTGACTGAAAAGAAAGGAAATTGAACAACTTTCTTTAAAATGTTTCATACATACTCATTCAGCACCATTCACTATTTTATACAATAAACTTAAATGTAATAATCCCGATGTCCTCATTTAAATTCCGAGTTAAATTTACAATTAAAAAGTCTTTATTATATGCGATAAAGAGAAAGTGCTTTAAACACAACGTTTGATTTTTGTTTCATTTTTTAATAATCTCTCTTCATTTAATTGTGTATCTTAAAAAACACTGAACATAATATTCATTTAATCGACAATTATCATAAAAATAATTTTACTTAGGAAAAGAATTTCTTTTACACAATGAAAGATAAGTTATTTCGATAATATTTAATTTAAATATTCATGCCTGAGAAATACAAATATAAATTTCATATATTTATCAATTGATTTCTAAATATTAATTATCAACTAAAATTAATTAAATGGATCAACTTGGTAATTAAAATAATAGAGAAATTATAAAACAAAATTATTATCAATAAAAATAGTTATTATGAATTAAAATGTAAGAAATTTATTTAAAATATTATACCTGAGAAGGCGAAATTTATATGTGTGATTCTTCCAAAAGGCTTTCAAGATAAATAGCGCCAGAGGCCTCCAATATGCTTGATCCGACCTTGCGTTTATTATGCAGAAAATGTCATGCCATTGCAATGCAATTATATTACTCTATATTCAGAATGACATATTTTAGACAAGCATAATTTCTAACAATATTAATTATTTTGCATTTTTTAATATTTATAGATGTAAATGCGATGTATTTCTCAATGCTCGGTTTAGAAGTCAGATTGGCATTTGATGTATTACTTAAATGTTTTTAAAATAAGAGCATATATTTATGGAGAGTGAGTGTTTAAAAATTACGAGAATGTGACAGAGTCCCATTCATAACTCTGTAAACTGTGTCACAATAAAGAAGAGATTAAAAAAAACTAATTAGATTTACTTAAAATATAATCTAGGACTAAAGAAATATAGCTAGATTCCATCTCTAGTAATATAAATCTTTATAATTCTTAATATGTTTATTTCTACACTTTTATTTGACTTCATTTGTTTTATGCTTTACAGATGGAAGTTAGTAGTTCTGCATTCAGCACCAGAGGTGGTAGAATTTTAAAATTTTACATGCGATAACCTTACGCTTTTTTCATTATTTCAAAACTTAACTATCAATTAATTGACTTAATTATTAAGAACATAAATATAACTCCGTCTTTTTTAATTTTAATGAAATAGCTAATTCCAAGTGTGTTTGGCAAGGTTCTTCGTGGATTAATGATTTCAAATTTGAATCTTGGATTTTTTGTTTGTTTACCATGCTCTTTGTAATGTGTATTGAAATCGTCTTTTAAAATCGCCAAAAGCATTCTTTGCAAGTTATATTCAATGAGAATAGGTTCAGCAAATGTGCAACAGTAACCGATGTGTTTCTTCTGCAGTTTCTTTTGCAATGCAATAATGTACCATAAGCTACCGTAAATGTTGTTTCTTTGGGAAGAAATTCAAACGGTTTCCTATAAAAAAATATTTTGTAAATATTAATTAGAGTTGTTAATAATTAATTAATTAATTTTTAAAACTGGTTTTCTGATTCATTTGCAGATTAGCAGAATTATTAAAGCCATCTATTAAAAAGGAAGGAATCATTTCTATGCATCAAATAAATTTTGGAGTCACACCAGTGCGCCACCTAAAAGGATTTTAGAAAAAATATTATCAGATTCCATAATATCTTATAATAATAATGTTCTATAAATTAAGGACTAAAATACGGGTAATAATTAAAATATTGTCAATGGGAGAGATTCCCCGAATTTTTATCATAATCTCTAACAAAGATGCTGCCTCCTTTTCCCTCCTCAGAAAGATAATGAACCAGGAATGGGGCCCCAAAAGATTTTCATTTTCAGAGAGGGCTCACATAAATGCTTTATGTTTCGTAATGCAGTGAAGAATTTTGGAAGCTTTCTGTGGATAATTGTAATGCAAAATTTGACACAGAGCTATAATTATAGAAACAAAATCCAAGTACCGAATTTCATTTATCGCCGTTTGTTTGAATGTCGCATTGATAGGTATGTAAATTTACAGACGAAATATCGATCATCCTTCAAAGCATTTGGTTCAATATTTGATATGGATCTTTACTTTAGATGCTAAAATTGTGCACTGAATTTTATTTGATTAGTTCTTTGCGTTTTATGATTATTGTGTTCTCTTGTATATTGTAACATTCCCCGTTTCCCAGTACTGTTAAGACATTTACAGCCAGCTGTGTCGTCGCTGTTAATTTCTAAACTCCAGGAGATAGCCAGATGGTGGATCTTTTCACCTGGGTGGCATTTGTTCATTAGCGACTACAGTGAAAGACCACATGTGGGAATTCCTCGTCCAAGAGGTATTGATAGTACCTTCAAAGAGAAAGGGGTGTCCAAACATCTGAATGCTAAATGTTTCTCATTGTGAAAGGACTATGGTAACTCCGTGTTCCAGAATAGTAAGCTATGAAAGGTGCATCACTAAAAGGACTTTCCCACAACTGGCGCCGCTGAGGGAGCATATTGCTGAACCCCGATTGGCCGAAAGAGAGCCAATGTAAATTAAGAGGTGAAGATTGTTGCCGAAATAAAGTGCGGAGATTTTTTTTAGGGAGTGAAGAAGAAACGAATTGCAGGCAGACTGTTGTTGGACTACGCCACGAGTTCGGCGTCCGAGAACTACCCCTGGAGTAGTCGTGTTGACTAACAACCTGTTAGTTCCCTGTGGTGTTGTTTCTCCGTTTTGATGGAGAACTTAGTTTCAAGATAAACATTCGACTTCGACTGTTGTGTCTCCTACTACAGGTGTAAATAACTATTTATTTAACCAAGATTAGAACAAGTTGTTCTTTTGTATATATAGGGCTGTAAAATAAAGATTTGTCTGGAAATTGTGCTTCGTTATTTGATCAGTCTAGATCAAGACATTACAATATGGACAGACGGACTTCCGCTGAAAGAATCTAACATTTTGAAGAACCCTACAAAATTGGTGTAAAGACCAAATATCAAATTCCATCCATCCAGCCTAAAGCATTGTTGAGTTATCTGGGGGCACGGCAGTGCCCCCGCCAAGTCAAGCAAAAACAAGCGGTACGGCCGTACCATCCTTTTCTCGAAGCAGTTCAGGCCATTTTCGACCCCCTATAACTTTGTTATGGATAAAACTAGAAGCCTGAATTTTCAGTAACCGAGCAGGCATTATATAAATACGGTATATTTCAAATTTCATTAAATTTGAACCAGTAGTTTAAGAATTATAACTAGTCAAAGTTTTATGAATTTTGTCACTGACTGACCGATCATCAAAACTCTAAGGCACTTCTAGCAGATATAGAAGCTTCAAATTTAGAATACTATTAGTGTTTAGTGTATAAATCAAGGAAAAACTAAAATATTCGTGTAATAATGGACGGATCGATAAATTTTTCGAAGTTTCGAGCATTATCCATTTTGTCGGCAAATTCGACGCCAAGTCGCCAAATGGTCGCCAAGTTTGTCACCAAGCTCTGGGATCACTGGCTCGGCATCCGACAGCATCCAATACAGATTATTGTAAAACGGTCTTTCTTATGATGATACTATTTGCTCTGGGAAGCAAAATTACAGGTTTGTAACAATATCTAATTTGAAATAATTCAATTTGAAGCTGTGGAAGCTGCAAACGCAATGGGTGACTTTCAGAGAATCAATCTGGTAGAAGAAGAGCAAACTGATCTTCAAAGTATGATCGTAAAACGTA
Source organism: Argiope bruennichi (assembly GCF_947563725.1). Taxonomy (NCBI): domain Eukaryota; kingdom Metazoa; phylum Arthropoda; class Arachnida; order Araneae; family Araneidae; genus Argiope; species Argiope bruennichi. The sequence goes on along the minus strand of NC_079155.1, from coordinate 127,574,855 downwards.
ATGCCGATCAAAAAAGAGTCTTCGATATGATCACAAATAAAATGGACACAACTGATAATAACGCTGACGTTTTACGCTGTTTTGTGAGTGGAACTGGTGGCACTGGGAAGAGCTTTTTAATAAAAACTCTGAAAGTTTGGGTTAAGACGTATTTAAACAAAAAAAGTGGCAGTTAGTGCTCCAACAGGAATAGCTGCATTCAATGTGAATGGATTGACTATACATAGACTATTGCAGCTGCCTGTAGAACACAAGCAAACACCGAAGTACAAGCCACTTTCTGATGAAGTGCTCCAAGTTCTGAGATCAGATTTGAAAGAAGTAGTATTGTTTATCATAGACAAAGTGTCTATGATATCCAATGTTTTTTAGCATATATTCATTTACGCTTACCTGAAATATTCGACACAAGCGATGATCAGAATGGGTGGTTTGGAAAAAAACATCTTGTAGTTTTCGGAGATCTCTTACAGCTTCCGCCGGTAAGAGAAAAGTCACCTTTTGAAAAACTACCAACTGCTGAAACTAATAAGTTGTTAGGTTACCTCAGGATACCGAATCTGTGGATTGAACTGTTCATATGCGATGAACTTACAATTAAAATGCGACAGCTCAATGATTCTGACTTTGTTTAAATGCTAAATAGAATAAGATTAGATGTGACTCTAAAATCCAATTCAAATGAAAACAGATTAATTGAAATAACTGAACACCTCTCGAAACTTCCTGGTGATACCGTTTGCTTATTACCTACAAAAAACATGTGTCAACAATTAAATACTGCAATGCTTAAATCTCTTCCACGTCCCGAAATAAAACTTACAGCTGTAGATAGCATAGATTGCCCCAGATACCACACAAAAAGAGCTCGTGAATGCATAAAAAAATATGAAGACGATGCTTCTACGACTGCAGACCTGGAAGAGAACATAATTATAAAAATAGGAACAAAAGTCATATTAAGGCGAAATATTGGCGTGAGTCCTGGTTTAGTTCAGGGTTCTATCGGTATAGTGCAAAGAGTAAAGGCTGATTCGGAAAACACAAAAATAATGTATATTAAGAAAATATACATTACATTTAATAAAGAACATGTTTACGAGCTTAGTCCGGTTAAAATTAAATTTGAAATTATTAATAGAGCTTATGTTCATCGCGAACAGTTTCCCATATGTATAGCCTTTGCTATAATTATACACAAAAGTCAGAGCCTAAATCTAAATAATGCACTGATGAATATCGGTCCTGCAGTATTCACATCCAGTCAAGCTTACGTGGCAATTTCAAGAGTTATAAGTCTGGACGGCTTACATCTAATAAATGTCGACTTTGGAAGTATTAAAGCGCAGGAATCCTCAATTTGTGAATACAACAGACTAAGAAGCATTTACCGTTCAGACTTGACAAAAATTGTAACATCAAAAACCCATAGAGACAGGGAGTGGACTATGAGAAAAACTGAAACTGAAGCTCAAGAAGTAGTATCGGAAAAGAAAAAGTGGAAGACTACATACAAAAATAAGAAAAGGACAATCTACAAAAAGAAATGAGATGCCATCAAAAACATAACTTGTAACACTAAACAATCTAATTTTATATAATATGTTAATGTAATCTAATTTAATGTAAAGATACATTGTGTTTTCATGCGATGGCCAAGTCAATCTATTTATTTAAACCATAAAAGATTTTTAATATTGATATGGTCACTATAAGATGTTGTGCAGGTTAGCTAATTACATAATAACTTAAGACAGAAGGACCCTTAAGTAGAGACTGAATAAATTGACCGACTTGGTATTACATGGATCTCACAACTTTTTACGATAGAAGAACTGAGTTGCGGACTTGGTTTTTTTTGCAAGTTATGTTTTTGATAGCATCGCATTTACAGACAGACATAATTTCATAAATGTGTTTCCTGGTCGTGGGGAGATCTGAAATGCGGAGATTCGTCAAAATTTAAAGGATCGAATTTTCTACACTTTCTCTTTAAATAAATAAAAAAAAGGCAAAATGATGCTTACAAAAAAGTAAAAACTCACATTTTAAGTAAAGGTTTTTTTAAGATTCTTGCACTGTTTTAATAAAGCCCAACTTAAAATATTTCGCATAATTCCATTGTATTAATTCTGAATGCGAATTATAATTATTTTTGAGAAATTATACGATCATAAAAATCAAAAATATACTTGTCCCTGACCAATGCAAAAAATGAAAACGGAAGACTAAAACTATTAACAAATATATTATTTATAAAAAAAATAAATCTTATGTTTTTCGAAAACGCATCTATATTGAATAAAAATTAAAAAAAAAAGAATGCTGACTAAAATACTATTTTAAAAAAATGTATCTTCAGCAATCATTTAAATAACTTATTTATGCAAGTAACCGATAAAGATAAAAATATTTAGATTTCTTGAATATAGTAGAAGAAAATGTGTGAATCAATAAAGACCAAGTATACACTTCTCAGTTTTTATCGACATCTTTTTCATTTCATTAAATTTATTATTTTCTTTAAAGTTTGAAAACTACGTAATATATATATATATATATATATATATATATATATATATATATATATATATATATATATATATATATATATATATATATATATATATATATATATATATATATATATATATATATATATATATATTTTGTTCATGCAGCTGCGACATTTTTCTATCTACTTTTTTTTTACAATAACAGCGAAAAAATCTGCTATTTTTAACGAATCTTCTTCTAAAAGCAATTTAAAGAACTTAAGATTTTAATCAGTAATAGTTGAAACATAAGTGAATATTCATTACTTACGTAATAAGTATTATGTATGCATAAAATGTATTAAAAATTACAAGCTGTAAAAAAAAAAAAAAAATGTTTGAAAGTTTAGGAGATATTTCGTATCAGAAAAGGCATTTACTTAAAACGTGAATGAATTAAACAGAATTTCAATCTATATGTAGAGCAGGAAACGCATGCAATTATCTGCTTATCACAAGAATTCTTCTTAAACTATAAACGCAGGGACTGGAAATGTGCACTTAACATTCTGATGTACATTTCTTGTTCCACTATGATATTTTAAGATTTTAAATTAATTTATTCTTAAGATGTTTAATTAATCAGTAAAAACTAAGATAACTTTCGTCGTTTTTCGCCAATAAATTTGAAAATATTTATCATAATTTTTTTTTCAAAAAGACTATTGCATTTCAGAATAATTTTTTTTATAATTTTGACAAACCCGTAAAAATTAATGTTAAAAGCACCTTTTAACAATAAAATTCAAATCAATTACTGCTTCATTCAATTCTTTCATTAACATATTTTTGACTCTTTTAAAACGTACGTGACGTTAAGAATGTTAAAACTTTCTTTTTGTAGTAACAGGAAGGTAAGAGATCTTACTTCTGCTTTTGTTTGCTTGAGGGCATTTTACTATGCAAGCGAAATAATCCAATGACGCCCGCTTCATAATTACGCGATGTTTAATATTTAATTTTCATGCATTTTTAAACGATTCCGATTAGTGTGTAGGGTCGTTTAAGCTTACGGAGTCCCGTTCTTAACGAGAAAAAAAAAAGCCGCAATGAAACACTGTTTTTATTTAGAAAATCCTAAGCAATTAATATTTTTCTCTAATTTCTAAAATAATTTATTTTATAAATGCCTAAAAGAAAAGAAAATCGTGTAATCTTTAACTTTATTGCATTAAATGCAATTACGGTAAGCTCAAGAAATAAATTAAAAAAACTATTAACTACATATAATTTAACGAGAAACGAAAGAACGAAACTGATGAAGGAAACCGAAAAACTATTCAATTGAGCTTAAAATAAAGGCTATTAATTATCGATTTTTCTGAGACTTCTGCAAATATTTTCTTTATACCTAAAAAGAGACTGGTATTTAAGCCCCGCAAGTCTCGTTACATTACATATAAAATAGTCATAGAATAAGCCAGCTAAAGAACAAAAGTAGCGGCGGACCCGTGAATAGTCTAGAATTCAACGAGCAATGAAGCTGTCGAAGAAACTGAAGAGACACCTTCTAACGACCGATTACGGCAACCACAAGAAGAAATAATGAGACCTTTGGGGAAAGGAACGAGCATCTGATCGTTCACGAACTTTGAACTCGAGAACTAATGAAAGGAAAGAGCAGCGGTAGCAAAAGATTCACCGCAATGCCCTAGCAAACCAGGATCGAATTGGACCATTTGAAATTTGATCCAGCTAGAAAGGTTCAGACAAATAATCGGCTTTATTTGAAAAACGGCTCTTTTCATCGTGATATTAATTTGACATATTCTAATTTTCTTCAGGCTGTCCACGGTACTCTGAAGTCGAGACATCAAATGTGAGCTATTCCATTGTCAATGTGTCTTTTACCGAGCCTTTTTAATTACCAGAATACTTTGATGGAAGGTAGACTCACAAAAAGAGTTTCTCTTCCGCTGATCAGTCCTCATTTCCCACTTTGCAATTCTGCCGCCTTGCAGAATCCAAAGTCAAGACCAAGGTCAATGGCTACTTTCAGATGAAATCCATTAAAATAAGATTCCTGACAGGAAAGAAGCCGAAGTGCACATTTGCTGTGCAGTTAGTTCTGAGATCATCAAAAGGTACATGGAAGTAGTCATTACGTTCAAAAATTCAGAATGGTCACAAACTCAAATAAAGACAGGGAGATCGTTATTAAAGAAAAGTGGAAACAGAAATAGGGCTACAAACGTATATTTAACACATTAAAAATAATTATCATCAATATGGGGAAAAAAAATAAGAAAATGGCTTGACAATGGGGAGTGATATATTAATGAACATTTGCAGTACGCATTTATACGATGCCCCTCCTGTTTCCACTTAGCGATACTCAAACAATAAATTAACTTTCAGCATAACAATAAGTATGAAAATGTAACACCCAGCAATTTATTTAAGAGACTCAAGAAGAAAGAATAAAAACACACATTAAATAGGGATTCTCTCTGTAAAAGTAACAAAATCAGCATTTCCACTTTCAGCCAACTTCTGAGGGAAAAAGAAGCCAGTTGCTTTGTTATCATCAATTCTTTTTTATAAAGATTCTAAACATATTTAATGAAAGCTTTATTTGAAAGTTCACATTATTTTTGTTTTAAAAATATAATTGTATTTTGTAGTCATCTGTTTACAGTTAGTTAAATGGCCAAAAGACCTGTAAACAAGGGACGTTCAGATGCTTATCTGCTTTAAGAAGCAGATGATACATTTGTGCTTTGAGGCCACATTTTGACGTCAAGTGTGATGAGAACGCGGGAAAGTAATGCCCTTCTTCGGGCGCAATTTATCCTTGCTTATAGCTGTGAGCGAGAAATTCATGGTAGACACGGGCACCAATCTTCTGTGCTACTGATTCGTTGTGGAAAGATTATTACATTTTGAGATGTTTTTTTTTTTTTTTTTTTTTTTTTTGGCAAATTCACTTCCAGTCTGCGCCATTAGCGTGTAGAATCAAATTATAATTAAATTAATTGATTAACTAATATTTAAGTTCGGAGTATTATTAAAGTAGTATTATATCTTTATGTACACAGGTGGAGAATGTTTTATATCGATGAGTACAGAATATTTCAAAACTCTTGTTCACCAGGGAGCAAGAGGAAAAACGGTTACAAATATCAAATTTTTAACAAAGAAAAACAATTTAAGATGATGTATAGAAAAGGTCATTACAGAGAAGTTAAAAAATGCTCGTATTATTTTGTGCTCAGCCATTCATGATATCAGGAATAATATTTCGAATGATTTTATTTATATTCGTTTTATATATTTGAATAAAGAAGCCTTTATAGATTGTTAAATCGAATATTTATACATAAATGAATCTTCATTCATTTTTACCCCCACAACCATTTTCTTAATTAATTTAACAATCAATGACAGATTTTCGATTAGGTAGCAACCTTGAGTCTCTTAGCTTAGCAGGGGCCACAATCTAGTTGATTAAAAAGTTATTAGTAGCTTTTTTTTGCCAAAAATTTGTAAAACATACTGATTCTATAAATTATAAAATAATCGTATAATATTAACACCTTGTCATACATAATTTATTAAGGTCCCCTTTATTTCTTCGCATTTATTTGACTATTATAATATTTATGTACAATTATTATAATAAATATTTATAAAGTATAATAAATATTGGAAGTTCTGCGTCAATGATAGTACCCTCAACAGTTCATATTGAACAGTTCGAAATCATACAAAAAAGAAAAACTGAAGATACTGAAAATAAATAAATAAATAAAACAAAATGAATAAATAAATAAATAAAATTTACTTAATCATTAATATATTGCGTTAAAAATGTTCTAAAATGCTAAATTAATCGCCTACTTTATTAAAAGAGAGACCTTCTAAGGTGCATTGTCAAGAGATGTCTAAATCTACCACTGTTGAATCAATATTTTTAGAACTTTGTACACCAGAGCAATAACATCCACTGATATTTCCAAGAATATTCTTGATAGGAAATTGAAATATTTTTACAGATTGACATTTGAAGCATTTAATGAAAGACCCATTCACTTCGGCTCTTTGATTACCTCCTTGTAATCTAACATATGAAGGCTCGACTGCAGTCGAGTTCAGTCACATAAAGGAATATATTTTCTAAACACAAAAAAGTATGCTGCATGATTTGATTCCACATCATGCAGAAACTTGCAATCAAACAACAGTATTCAGTCAGCAGAAGAAAACTGTAAGATTGAAATAATGAATATATACATAGTATAAAATGAAGTCCCCTGAAAGCACCTTTATGTTAAAAAGAGAAAAACTCAACAAATACTTTACTATTATTGGATATATTTGTACCATTTTGTAGGGCATTTATTGGCGAAGGTTTTAGTATATTGAATTCATATCGAAATAAAAAAGGAGTTTGATAACTACGATTTTAATTATTTTCCTACTACGATTCGCGCATGCATAAAACAGCAGTATCTGTTCTTTGCACTTATCTGCGCATGTACGAAAACCTCAAACTGCGTATGCGAAAATAGCAAGAGCTGTGGTATGCATATGCGATACATTTCTTTGTTTACATCTGATTTTAAACAGCAATTCAAAATCATTATACCCAAAAGAATTAACCGATATTGGATATATTTGTACCATTTTGTTGGGCATTTATTGGGGAAGGTTTTAGTATATTTAAATCATATCAAAATTTAAAAAAAGGAGTTTTATAATTGAGATGTTAAATATTTAAGAGCTGTGGATGGAATTACTTACAATACATTTCAAGCTGCATGCAGAGCCATGGGATTGTTGGAAAGTGATTCTGACTGGGAAAATACCTTATCAGAAGCTGCAATATGCAGTTTGCAAGCACCACTTAGATATTTATTTGCTATTATTATTGTTTTCTGTCATGTTACTGATTTGTTGACGTTTTGGAATAATCATCATGAAAGCATGTCTGAACAAAAAACGAATGCAGCTGGGATTAAAAGACATAAATTACAATCAAAGCATATTTGATGAAGCTTTAATCGAAATCAACAAAATAGTAGTATCTCTTGCAAACAAATCTATCAGAGATTTTGGTCTTCCTACGCCTGATATCTTTCATCAAGAGTCAAGCAGTAAGGAATATTCAATAGAGTTATCATATGACCAATCTCGAATGTTAGAAACCATTGCACATAATGAACAACGAATCAAAAGAAATCAAAAAAAGACTTATGACACATAACATCAAGCATAAGAAAGAGGGATGGCAAGCTGTTTTTCCTGGATGCTCCTGGCGGCTTGGGCAAAACATTTTTGATTAAATTGCTACTTTCCATAGTAAGATATGGTGGAAATATCGCTCTTGCTGTTGCATCCTCTGGGATTGCAGCCACACTATTAGTAGGAGTAAGAACAGCACATGCCACGTTTAAACTTCTCTTAAAAGTTTGCTATGATGATATTAGCGTATGCGGCATTTCAAAACAAAGCAGCAGTACTAAATTATTAAAAAAAAATAATGATTTATTGTTTGAGTAGAGGTAACAATGTCACATAAAACGTCGAAACATTGGACAGAACGATGTGTGATATATATTAACTCACCTATGGGTGATTGCACAGTTTCATTTTTTGGGGATTTTCGCCAAATCTTGCCTTTGTAAGAAAAACGAGAGCTGATGAAGTAAATGTTTTTCTCAAAAGTTCATGCATTTCGCGAGAAACGACAACATTATCACATAAAACCAATATGCTAGTTCTTTTGTCTTCAGATGATAATGCTCTTTTTGCAGATTTATTGCTTAAAGTTGGGAATGGGGAAATGTTGATAACTAACGGGAAAATCCACATTACTCATGATTTCTTCAGGAATTAATTGTTAAGTTTTATACCGATATCAATCAGTTCCACAATAAGTCTCTTGCTTGGTTTAAAGAAAGGGCAATTCCATCATTTACAAATGATCATGTTCAGAAAGTCAACAACTTGGTATTATCTTTACTCGATATCCCAGACGATTGATTGATTGAATGAGGGAGATTAAGGGATTTTTAGCTACAAAGGCTGTTATCCCAGTATCCCACACCAAGTTTATTATTCAATGGACACAGTTGTAGATAGTGAAGAAGCAGTTCATTTTCCAATTGAATTTTTAAGTCCTCTTGATCCATTGGTCTTCCCTCACACAAACTTATTTTAAAAGTTGGTACTCCTATGAAACTAATACGAAATTTAAACTCTCCAAAACTGTGTAACAGAACAATACAAAGTTCAACAATACAAATAAAAAGTTTTTAAAAGGTCTTTATTTTGGAAGTAATTTTAACTGGCTCTGGTGCTGGAGAATCAATTTTAATATTAAAAATCCCTCTCATTCCAACAGATTTACCATTTTCCTTTAAACGTGTTAAATTCCCAGTCAGGCTCCGATTCTCCATGACAATGTATACAGTCCAAGTACAAACGTTTCACACTGCTGGAATTCATATAAGCGAAGAAGGTTTTTCTCATGGACAACTTTATGCGGCACTTTCTAGAGTTACACCAAAAAAATCTTTTTGTCTTGGCACCAGGAGGAAAAACAGCCAATATAGTTTACAAAAAAATATTATGAAGCAAGCTGAATTTTATTTTCATATCAGATTATACAAAATTGATAAACAAACGTGGAACAGTGGTTACAATGACTTATTTGTATATTTTTAAATTTTAAAACAGTTTTTCTATTGTATATTTTTAGTGACTTGTTTTGTCTATTAACATATCATATTTTTACTTTTTTAGCAGTCTAAATAGTTCTGAATGTGTACTATAAAAAATTGTTATTGTAGTTATTTTTGATGATTTCTAAATATATTTTTGTGTTTGTTTGATGTTGCATGACATACCCATGTCATATCGTGTGGAGGCTAGATTTAAGTTTAAAGCTAATTTTTCCTCTTGGATGTTATGTCACGGTCAACGCTGTGTGGGTACTGCTAGTAATCAATACTCGAAAAAATAAATAAAAAGCAAATGGGAAAGAGAAGAAGCAATTTTTTTCCCCAAAATTGCTTAAACATAATGTGTCGGCGAACTTTTCAATTGCTAAAAGATATAAGAATAAATATTGCTGTAGATATAAGTCACTTCCTATCTGAAGGGAAAGAGCAGTGAGGAGAAAGAATTTCCGTTGCGATATAATTGTTTATTTCATTTGGCATGGAGATCTTGAAGGAGGAAAGCATTAAGTTTCCAATAACCAAGGCGTTTACCGTTATTACTTTTGAAAAAAAAAAAAAAAAAAAAAGAAAGAAAGTATTTTGAGGGTAGAAAGGGGAGGAGCTAAATTTAACTTCATTTTTTCACGTTTCAGAACTCCCACTGTACAAAAGGAAGAAAAAAAAAACATCAGAGGGCTGACTGCCAGTGAACATGTAAACACATCAACAACAACAACAACAACAAAAAAAAACGAAAAAAATTTGAGATATTAAATTAGATATAGAATGTCCAGAATAAAACGACCCAATTTTAAAGCTGCCTGCAAACGAAACTTTTGTCCAGAAAGTTATGAAATTTGGTCTAGGATGTAATAAAAGGAGGGAATTTGTTAGAGGAAATAAAAAAATTAATTCAAAATTTCAGCGAGAAATAACGTTTTTTAATAAAGAGTACATTTAGTATAAATTTACAATCATTTTGATATTTTATTACAGAAAAAACATGTTCAACATGTTATGTTTAAACTGCCTTCTGGAATCATGAGATTGCATGTTTCAATGTTGGCCGCATTTGGCCTTGGGTATTGCCACGGGCATGTGAAATCCTGTCTTAAAGATCACATAAAGTTTTTGAATTATCACCATTTATTAGGTGTTCCAAATGTCCTCCAAAGTCAAAATTCATATGGATTGCTGTCTGGATATTTTAGAGGCCATCCAATCTATCCTTCGAACATTTAACAAACTTACTTTCCCATTAATAGAAGACTCTTAACAGTCAATTGACTTTCCCTCATCTCCTTCAAAGTCCGTAAAGAAACTATTCCGGGATTATTATTTTAGAAAAGCAATTTAGCTATCAATCTGGTAAACGTAACGACATCTTGCTTAGCAACAGCAAAAACCCACGAAAAACAAAATCTCTGCGAAAATTTCTAATTTTATTACAACTGGGGAGAGTGGACAAAAATTTGCGTTTTTTATTTCCATCTTCTTCGTACGTTTAAATCTTTTGCGCTAAAATTAATTATCGAACTTTTCAATCAAAAACAACCAACGAATGACACCCCATTAAGAGACCTGGTCCTTCGAAATTGCTCATGCATTCGAAGATAAATTTTGAAAGGGTATACTCGAATGCATAAGTCGAGAGGCCTTTCGACTCTTGAACTTTTTTTTCATGTTAGCTATCAAAGAGATGATTTTTTTGTAAATTTCAATTGAAAACAGTAAGCTCGAATGCGTTCACCAGCAGTTGCTGTCGAAGGTGAAATCAAGAGAGTTTTAAGTATGTTAATTGAAATTTGCAGTTTACTTTAAAAATTCTGCGATTTATTAAGTATGTTTTATTGTGTTAGAATGACTTATGGATAAAAAGGCGTGAAATTTAACAGGAATAAATCAAAATAATCTGTAATTCATTAAAAGATCACACTTTGGCGGCGAAACGACAAATTTTTTCGCTCAAATTCCAATCCTTTCATTATGCTCTAAACATAATATCATAATTTTGAATAATAGTCCCATTTAGTTAACAACTTTAAAATAAAGTAGTTTAACTATGGATATCCTGTATATCGTTTTTGAACTAAAACTGTCATTTCTATCAAGTTTTAGGCAAAATCCAGGCAATTAAAAGGAAGGCTATTCACTTGCCCAAGAGAACGTGAACTAAAATAAATCAAATAAATATGAAATTTTTTAGATATTTTTATTACCAAAACTGTAGATTGTCAGGTTTTCAACTGAATCTCGGAAAGACCGCAAGATGTGTCCGCTCGTATGTCTGAAAATGCGAAAATATCCTCTAATTTGGGTTTAGTATGAATAAATTTTGATAAACTGTATTTACAACAATTATGAGTATGAGTGAAATTTTATACCTTTTAGACGAAAAGATAAGTATTCAGAATTCATACTAAGTTTCGTTCCCTTCTTTACGCTACACAAAGTGCTTTGCTTTGCTTGAGTTCTCGATGGAAGAACAGCTTCATTGCTTTTTCTAAACCGCTTTCATTTCTTTTTTACACCTACGTAACACGAAATAGAAGCTTTTGGTGACTATTTCAATAAATTTCCCCCCATTTTAGCAAGCAAATTCACGGACCCAGATAAAGGCATCTCTATCTTTCCACTTTCTAACTCATCTAATAATGGACTCGAGAAGAAGATTTCCCTAATTTTCTCATCTCTCCTTTGATCATTGTCGTTTGATCATATTTGCGCGAATTCAGACAGCAAAAATGAGGGCTTAATTCCAATCCAAATAGGTTCTCCTCCAGTCTGAATAATCACCCAGCAATACCCTATTTGCATACATTTGTCGGTTCGGGTGAAATTCCATTTGGGTCCTGCGCCTCCGAGCGATAAGATTTGAATTTGTACGTTCTCCGACGGAAATATTCGTGACTGAGGGCGATATTCTATTTGAAGTTTCAACGTAAACCCATAAATTCTAAAGTACCTAAAAGAGGGGAAGGGACTTTAATCGAGGCACCGATAGCTAATTTCTTAACTGATGAAGATAGATAGATATAACTTCCAAAAATGAAGTAAGGAATGAACTTCTAAAAAACGTCTGAATCTTCATACTGCTTCCCATCAGTAAAACATCCTTGGCTCATAAAATGTTTTCAATAAAAGAAAGTGCGAATTTTGGAACTTTGAATTTCATTATTTCAGACTAATCAACAGCCGTCTCAAGGATTTTCTTCGGATAATTTAAAATAAGCTAAAATAATAATATTCAAAGCTTCATAATTTGTTCAGTTTTAGATGCAGGAATTGGAACTTTTTTGATTCAAATATTAGCGTGACAAGAATATTTTACTGTCTATAATACCGATCTTATAAATGTTCAGATTCCATCACTTTTTATCAGATTATTATTACAGAAATTGACAAAAACAAAATAAAATGCGATTATTTTTGTCACTTAGACTATTTTTTCGAATGGAAGTATATGTCTGCTTCTAATAGTTCAGAAGTTACCACAAGGGCCAGGATTAGAGCGGGCACTCTGTATGCTTTGGGCATATCAAACAATTTCACTGAAGTGTAAGACTGGTGTCGCTTTATTATAAAATATTTAAGACAGTATCCGAAACCCTTGCTATTTATATTTCGTACTACCTGCATTCGGCGACGTCTTGTGCGGTCAAGAATACAGATTTTCTGATCGTGAAATTATTAACACAGACTTTATTTAAAATTTAACCTTGTTGTTTGATAAAACTGAAAAAATACGAATTTAATGGGAATTCATGGAAAGAAAGTACTTTCTCTTAAACCTCCTTTCGAAATAAACTATTTTAATATCAAGTGAAATCTTTATGTTTGCGCAAGATCAAATTGAACAAGCAAGTAAGCATTCAAAATGATGGTATGCCCAGGACCGGATCATTGCAGCTTCCTGGAACCCCATAGTTGTAGTATTTCCGAATAGGTTAATCGCTCTAGTTGAATTTCATTTTATAAAAGCAACAATGGGCGGGAACGAAAAGCTTTTCTTGGTAGATTTTTAACATTCTTCCAAGCATATAATTTGATTTCACATTTGGATGTGGTAGATAATTCCGTTGTTTCAATGCGCATCCAAGCATGCTTCGTGTCAGTGAACGAACGCTCACTTAACTGTCCTATTCCCAGTGAAAGCAGTCGGAGCAGGTGATCTGCATCCACACCTGAACAATCCTTCCGATCTTCATGCGACTGGACGCACGTGCCAATTCATTAGTTCAACAATTTAATTCAAAAGCCGACAAAAAAACCAAAACCAATCTGCGTATCCACTGTCATAAAAATATAGCAACAGTGTGAACATTGGATATATTTTGTAACTAAAATAACATAAAAATGTTTCTCAATTCAAACGAATTAAAAGTCAATTCGGAAAAAATGTAAAGGGTTGACAAAGAAATGAAAAACTGAAGCATGACAAATTATATTAAAGGAACGAATATCCACATTTATTCATTGGTGATCTTCCATTTCATGCTTCTGAGGTTTAAATCATTATTGTAGTTACTCCAAACTTAAAAGCACGCAAAAATGTAATACCCTAAATTTTAAAACACTAGAAAAACATGTAAATGCAAAAACATGGAAAGGAAACCAGCGGGAATGATGTCTTTAAAATTTATCACAAATTCTCCAATAAAGATGCTATTCCGGAAAACACCTTGCATAGCACGGCCGTACAATAGTTTCGAAATATTAATCTTTGGCTTGAATTTAGTATTTTTACTGATTTTATCGTGTGATCCTTGGCGACTTTTTCCCTAGACGATTGGAACCAAAATTTAACTCAGAACTATTTATGTAGTCACAAAACCACATACCAAATTTGATATATCTTTGCACTTTTATACTAACGTGTTTACATGCTGCCTCTGAAACTACGGACGGATAGAAGATCAACTAATTGTTCGATTTGGCTCAAAATTTGATAGATTTGATCTGCACTAAAGATCTTAAATTTGTGTACCGAATTATATAAATCTGGTTCTTCTCTTCATTTTGTAATTATCATAATAACTTATATTCGAATAGCAGGACAGACAGACCGCCACTGGACAGATTTTGTTTAAAATTGATAGAAATCTACAAAGTTGGTGTAAAAATCATATACTAAATTTCGGATATCTCAAAATGTTTTTGAGTTATCTTTGCCATAGACAGACAAAAGGCCAAAAATGTGTTTTTCTAACTCAGAGAAATCTAAAACGTGGAGATTCGTCACATTCAGGAATAAGATCACAACACTATATACTTCGAATACGAGAGAGTAAAAAATGATATCACAATATCTGATAGAAATTGGAAAGAAACAGTTTGCATTATAAATACTTACATAAATTAAAAAGATACCCAAATTATGTTTTTAGAATACAAAGTTAAAATGAAACGCCCTTTTCAAATGGCATGATTGTGAAGCCGGTTGAAAATCAAGTATAAGAAAATTTTGAATATACTGACTCTAATTCCGTTAAAAATTAAATGTTAAAATACGTAATATAATGTGGAAAAAATTCAGACTTATTCTAACAGCAGTGGTCAAAAACTAAAAAGCAGTGGTTAAAAACTAAAACGCCATGCTACATAATAAAAAGGATATGTACTACAAAATAAAAGTGGGAGTGAAAATTCAACTTCGGAGTTAAAATATAAAGAAAGAAGCATGTGAATGAATGGTTCACTGAAACATAAAAATGATTTGAATTCCCCATGACAAAAAATATTCTTGAAAAATATGTATAAAAATAATTTGGAAAGAATATAAATATCGTGAAATAAACTGTGTGAAAAGGAAACTGGTATCACTGAAAAACGAATTTATTTTCTATTAAAATTTCAAAATGGTGTATCATAACTTATCAAGATTGGGAAAAATTGTACAAAGAATATAAAGCTTTATATATAAAGATTATTTGTACTTCAAACCAAAAAATTTTCATCCCGGCTTTTATTTAACTTGACATATTAGTAAAAAGGGAATTTTGCAATCGAAATTTGAGTCATTCTTGATGCGCTAGGTTTCGGAAGGCGTGGATCCATTTTGAGTTAAGTATCGTTGGGAAAATAATACTTTTCAGAAAGGTCACAGAATAAGAATGAATGAATCGGAGCTTTTTCTCTTCAGTTTTCTCCTGTACTCCAATATAAGGATTTCGCCTGATCAAAAAGATTAAGCAAATAATTGTTTGTTCACTTTAACATCAAAACAGGAGCATTCAAAATCTCACCTTCTCTCTCATACGAAACGCATATACAAAAAGTATTGCAATATTTCAAAAACTAGAATTAGCGATATTCAGCCTGAGATTCTTTTTGGACCATGTATATCTTGCTGTGCACACGCCGTGATGCCAAAATAATGATGCAACAAGATGGATATATGAATTTTGTCGTGTTATTCCAAATTCTACAGTAAATAATCTAAAACTATTTGCAGAGATAAATTCCTAGTTAAAAAGCTAATTAAACACAATTAAATTCGGATGAGATGGATTCAGTCAAAATTACCACTAGCTGCGTGCAAAATTTCAAGACTTTGGGTGCGATAGATTTGTCTGGACACCGCATACATGCACACACATGAACATAAGCACTTCCCTTTTTAAGTGCAGATTATGAATACAAAAACTGAAAACTAAAAAGAAAAAATAATGAAAAAAAAAACAAACAATTTTAGCTGACACATAAAGCATTCCTCTCACAGGAAAAGTATTTAAGAACTGCTTTTATTAAATTTATAAACAGTAACAAGGATGTATCGATCGATTAATGATTTTTCAATGAAAGGTCTCGGATCAATCAAGGTTAGTGAATCGTCCCAATTTGACTAAATTTGTCGTTACATGGGCAGGATGAATGTTAAATATGACATTTGTGGTGTGGCATCGAGGTTCTGAGAGAGTTGCGAAGTCAGATATGACCTTCGTCATCTGATCACCGTTCTATACGACGTGCCGTCCCAACATAGACAACCTATTTATTTAGAATCGCCGGGACTCATAATCTAGCTTACCAGTTCAAAATTTATCAAATTTGTTATTTTTATTTTGTGATGAAATGTGTGACAAAAGTTACGTGTCAAGACAGTAATATTTCAAAATCAATCGCAATTTCTTTTTAAAATGCTGAAGAATAAATAAATAAATGAGTTGGGTAGAAGAATTAATCTTCAATTGATATTAAGTGGGTTAATTGTGGCAAGCGGTATGATTGGAAATCTAATATCGGTTGCACTGGAAAATTTGTCCTGAATGCATTTAAAATTTGCGCCGAGGCCATTAGGAGTTTCTTTAAAAAAAAGGATTCTTAAAATAAACTTACTTTCGGATTGTCACGTGATATCTCAATTTCGAAAACCTTTTCTATTTATGGAATAAAAAAAAATGAATAAAATATTTCAAAAATCGAAAGCACTTCCAAATACGAATGGAGAAGTAACTCCAACACGAAGGAAAATTATTCTTCTGTTTTTTTATTTATTTGGGTGTTTTCCTCCACTTTGCATTTGTTCACACAAACATGTACTATTCTCTCCCTTCCTCCTCCCCTTGTTTATTCTGATATATTGGGCCCGGTTCACTTTGAGGAGAAATGTTTTCTCAACATTGCGAACTATCGAACGAAAGAGTTCTTAATCGACGGAACTGATACTGCCGACTTTTATAGATGTCTGATTTTGAAGAAAATCTCCCCGGAGAAAATGGTGAGTAAAAAAAAAAAAAGTAAAATTCTCGTGATTTATTTCATCTTAATTTTTTGTTGTATTACTCCCCCTCCTCCCCCGATAGTTTCAGAAACCTAAGAAGCCTTTTCAACAGTGGAAAATGTGCTTTGTCTGACTTTCTTCCCTCTTTTGTATTTTCTTGACTTATTTTTTTCCCCTTTCGCCGAAGCACACATTATTGTGAGTATGAATAGAAACCATTGTGGAGATACATTTTTTAAGCTCATGAAAAAAGAGAGTAGAGCTTTTAATTTTCGAAATAAGAAATTTATTTTCTGTTTCCCATTTTGAATGAGGCCTTTCAAAGTATTTTTTTTTCTGTTGGAGTTAGGTCGTTGTGACTTGTTGCTTTCGGTGAATATGCATCGAAAACCACATTTCATTCCAATAACTAAAACTTAGTGTTCTGCTCTCACTTCAGGGAGAAGGGGGTGAAACAAATTGATTCAGTGCTTCCTTGCAGGAAAACTTCAAGATGCCTAAAATGAACATAAAATATTGAATAAATAGCTTCAATATAACCAACTTATGTGTCACCTCTTTGTCTGTTGCTTGTGCTTACACAATGAGACGAATTTTGTATCATAATTTACAAAAAAACGATGCAGAGAATGTTATTTTGTTTTCTTTGTATTCAAGTTTGCTGCCAAAACATAGCATACTTCGCAATTAGAGCTTCAAAACGGCATTCCTTATTTCATTTACCGAATTTGCAATGGTTTTGAAATACCATGTCCACATATACCTGAATAAATGGGCTGAGGAATAATTATAAGATAGATAGATTAAAAAAAACAGTCATGGTTTTTAAAATACGGGGATAAGCCCATACGTCACATATAATCCATCAAAATGACTGTAATTTTGAATCATATTTTTCACATGTACACGGTATTGCAGATAAATTGATTAAAAAATTTAAATTGGGTTCAGAGAAACATTCAGATTCTTTAAAATACTACTTTTTCTTACGATTGCTATATCTTGTAAATGAAAAAATAAGGTAAAAGAAAGAACTTACTTTCACATTTTATATATTTTTCAGTGAAATATCATACGATAAAGAAAAAGTATGAAATATGATTTATTTCAAATGAACACTTTTCCATACAAATATTTGGAAACAAACAGCTATACTGATATTAGTTTTCTTTCTCTTTCACCAGTAGATTCTCGGTTAATCATTAAAAGATGTTTCTGATAAGAAAAGAGTATAGGAATTGCACCATCGACTTTCTCTGAAAGATTGTCCCACAAGTCCCCGAGCTCCTTATTCCTCTAAATGCTGTCGGATTTATAATTGGCTGAGTTTTCAAGTTCACCATTGGATTTCCCGTAAGATCGAAATAATTATGTAGAATGTTTTTGAAGAAAATACGCTATCTTTCTGTTGTGTCCGAAATTTTATAATTTCTCGTTCCAGCACAAGAAGATAGACGTGAGATGAAAAGACACGGAAAGAAATAATCTTATATCTTTCAAGCTGAAAAAAAAAGTGTGTGATCTCCATTTGTGGCCAGATATCACCAACACTAAAAATTCCAAGGTAATCTGTTTTTGTAAAATTTTTCTGATGATACGAATTAAAAGATTCTTCGTCTACAAAATTTCCTGAAAGGTGAATTTTATAATATTTCAGAACGTTCTTTTTAACTTAATTAAAAAATAATTTTTTTTTCTGATACTATCGACAAAAGAAAAATATCACAGAGATTGTTCACATCAAAATATCAGATTAAATAGTTTATAAAAAATAAAATGCTATGTGTTCGTGTAATAATGATGAAAAAATAATGAAGTCAAATTATAATGATATAAAAATTTGAACTAAACACGAATCAAATAATTTTCAGGAATACCTGCAAAAATGTTTCATAAAAGCCCAACGCAGTAAAGCAACGCATAAAAGCCCTACCAATCGACAAAGAAACCAAATTTCAATTTTTCCTTTACTCTGAATGCAACAGAAACAACTCTTCTCAAAGCATTTATCCGAAACATCATAGGGTCCGAAATTCAGGCCAATAAAAGTCAGGAAGCCTTCCCCGGGGTACACTTGATACGATAGTAAAACCATTAGGAAGCTCTGGCAACGCCCTACGATGGGCAAGGGAATCTTTTCCCTTGATTTCCCAAAGTGCCTTCTCGTCTCCCCTGTCCTCTTTCCATGGATAGTCGGGAGAAAAAAAAATCGTTTGGCAGTAAACAGCCTGATCGTTATGGGACCTAATTATTGTGTTTACCAATGTCTTGATATCAAAGCAGCTACTGGCCGCTGTAAAATGTAGCTACGCAAACATCAGCAATATGAGTACACATTTCTCTTTTTGTTTTTATTATAATACTTCGTTTTTTAAAAATTTTGTTTTCACTTATGTGTATATTTGAAGCTGAGAATTAATTTTCCATTCGTAGAGCCCTTTAATGATTATTTTTTGAAGTACCACGCGTGTTAAATGAAAGCAGTTTTATACATTTTCGGATTTCTTTCTAAATAGTTAAACATTTGTTTCTAAATAGCTTGACTGAATTCAACCAAAATTCGCACACTTATTATCTTAAAATGAAGGGAAAGATGGCAATCGTCAAATAACAGCACCTCTAGATCTTCTTGAGGCCGAAAAAACAATTTTTCGAATGAAATTTGCCTGTGAAAATGATTAGTCGAGAAAGCAATGAGCTACGCAGATGAATAATGGTTTCCGTCTTTGGAATTGATGAAATTTCGACTGAAACTGTGTTGCTTTGTTTGTTCGAATGCGTATGATTGCAGCCACTCGAACAACAACAACAAAAAAAAAATTAACGCAGTCGTAAATTTAGGATAAATTCAATAAATGAATAAAATTTGGTATGTGAAACAAATGTGCCTTCCTAGGTCATGGGGGGGGGGAGGCTTTCAAAAGAGATAATCGGTTTTCTTGATTAAACTGTAAAGAAAGAAACGTACCACACTGAGTCTGTCTACGCAAAAGTCGAAGGAAGGGAGATCCCACTTCCGCGTGCCTACTATGCTTTTATTAGCGACTTTTCGCGCTTCCTCGTAATACCTCCCTCTTAATTTTCGAAACATTAAAGTTTATCAAGCTTTTGTGAAATATCACAATGGTGAAACAATGAAAAAAAAAAGAAAAAAGACAATCTAGGTCGGAACAGATCGCCGTTTTTTTTTTGTTTTTTTTTTCAAAGTCTTGTTCAAAATTTATTTAAAAACAGAATTATAGTGCATCGAGGAAATAAACATCTTAAAGGTACAGAAAATAGAAATTTTCCGCCTCTCTTAAAATAATTTAAAATTGTTACTGTCAGTCACTGGGGTAGTTATATGAATCCTTTGAAAAATGCTCTTATTTTCATATTTTTAATTTTCTTCTTATGCAATGGGATAAGGAAATGCTTTTCAGACACATAAAAACAGTGAAACGCATTTTTACCTCCAATTTTCCGCAAAATAAAAATTATTTTTAAAAATAAAAGGAAAGGGTGTCCAATAGATAAAAGAATACCAATTAAAGATAGAGAAAAAAAAAAGCCCAGGTAGTTTTTTTTAAAGTTGTTTGATGTCAAAAGAATTTCCCCTTCAAATAAAGAATGAAAAAATCGACCAAAAGAAAAGATATCAGTTCACAAAAAACATAATTAATCAAAAAAGGATTCTTTTAATTTTTCCTCAGTTCAAGTAAAGCGCAACCATCAAATTAACGCCAAAATTAGCGCGGGATTGATTTTGAAGACTTGAATGATAAACTAGTAACCGCGGCTGACTCATATCGACTAGCAGGACACAGAAGAAAGCGGACGAAATATTTTAGAAAAAAAAGATAGGAAGAATGTGGAATGTGATTTCTTTTCTTTCATCCTTTTTAAAAAAAATGCAGATAGGTCTTATCTAGCCTCATTTAGCTAATAAAAAAGGAAATCCTTCTTGGTGAGTTACTTTTTTCTTTAAAAGGTTTAGAGTTTGAGTTTTTATTTAACTTTTTAAGAATTTATGGGGCTCATTTTCATGCTGTGACGAGATTTTTGTAAGTTGATCAATCACAAATACGAAATTCATGAAATCTTATTAAAAGATATTTTGTGATTCTTTGGTTTTTAACATATTCCATGAACATTGAATTAATTCATTTGACTCGCCTGCATTTCAATACTTCTGGCATAACATATTTCGCGTGGTTCTAACTTACATAGGAATGTCTATTAAATATTGATATAATCCAGGGCTGAAATGGAAAGAAACGTAAAACCACATTCTCACGATATTATACTATTTGCGCCTCAATCTTAGAAAAAAACTACTTTCACACACAGAAATGTATCTCATTCTGGCGGTGTGTGAGGCCGCAACTGCCAATAAAACGCTTTAGACAGAAAAGCATCGGGTCACTTCACGCTTGCTTTGTACTGTTGTCTTGAAATGAATGATTATAGTGATTATACACTTTCTTAGTAAGAAAGAATATGATCTAGAAGATATTCTTAAAGTGATTTTAAAAGTTCTGAAAACCTGTTGGTTTACGTGGTTGTCACGAAACTTACGTGGCCATAAAAATAGTTTTAAATGAGAAGGGAAAACACTGAAACAGAAGGATTAATTTTAACTCGAAACAGAATCGTGTCTGATTTGAAATACGTGCAGTTCATTAGACTCCGAAATATTCAAAATATTTTTACTATCTTTTTTTTATAAGGAGTATAAAATTTTGGTTAGATTTAAGAGCGCGATACGAACCGTCGCCAAGTTAGTAGAATTTTCATCAATGACATGGCTAACCACAAATGAATGAAAGTGAAATCTTAATGCCATTTCTTGAAGGCGTTAAATTTAGATGCCATATTTGGCAAATCATCGTCTGAAAAAAAAAATTCGTTTATTAGCCTCATCGTGTTCTTTCATGTAACGATAGGACTTTTTTCTAATATAAGATTTATCGCTTTCGTCCTCTTTCAGTATCATACAATTATAGCAAAAATTTTAGACTTTAGAGCAAACATTTTTTTTTCTCATTCGATCAAATAAGTTCATCGAATTCATTCGATCAATGCAAAAGCACAAAATAATCAGGGAAGCCGAAGAACTAAACCCTCAGTCCCAGCTACTGGTCCAATTTTGACAATTATTTTTATCGTACGAACTTTTAGAAAACGTTCTTTATTATATGAACCTCTTGTAGACACGTATTCCAGAAGATATGCGGATAAAAACATATATATTCTAGAATATTTTCTACAGTCGTCTGCCGCCCATTAACCCTCATTTTCGGCAGAAATCCTAATTTTTCATGAAAGACCATCTCAAAAACACTACTTCACCATATAGTCTCTAAAAGGAGGGGGGATGATTATTACTGCTCCGTCTGCTTTCACCAGTTTGTAAAAACTGCTGATCAATCAGAATGCTCTATGCTTATTGCTCAAGTTTAAATTATAATTTGCATTTTTTTTTCGTAGTAATAAGATGCATTTCAACAAAGTTGGATGATATGACAAGATTAATACTTTTAATATGATAGGTGAACAGCTAATCGCCGCAGGCAGCTAGTATGCCGTTAAATTGGAACTTTAATTGAACCAATAAGATGCCAATGTAATTCTTTCCAACGAGTAGGTATACATTTCTCAGAGTAAATATAATTTTCTCTCTATATAGTATGCATTATTTGTTACAACTTATAGTATATTGAGAGAATATTTATTAATCAATCAACATTTTTTTTCATTACATCATGAAATATTTTTTATATGATATATCATTGGAATTATTTTGATAAAATTACAAGAAAATACTACACTGAAATTTTCAAACTTAAAAATCAGTCGATGACCGATCTATATTATGTCCTTCTCTAAAAAGATAAATCTCTCTTGAAGTATTTTGCAGAATCTCAAAGACCTCGTCTTGCTTACGCGGAAGTTATAATAATTCGACTAATGAATGAAGCGTTCTTTTTTAATCTTTATTTTTCAATATTTTTTTCCACTTTTGGCCCATCACTTTCGTTAGGATTCTAAGGAGCCACTTAAAATTCCAGTCTTGGCTCTTAACCTGCCGCTTTTACACTCAAATTTTAAATAAATGCTCGAGGAAAATGTCTCCTCTTACAAATATCTGACATTAGAAATTGAGTCACTTCCAAAAAGGTTGATGATCGAACTTTTAATGATGAAATGGGGACTTTCAACGCTGTTAAAAATCATTTTACAACATGGAAAAGAATAGCATCCACTGCACTTCCATCAAAATTTTGGCGAGTGCTTGTTTATGGGGCTGGTGTGTACATTACTCACCACCTCAGCCCCCTCTCCTCCTTTTAGCTTTATTTATTTTTTAGTTAATGATTTCCATCAAAACCTTTCATCAATAGGAACTTTAAAAAAAACATTCTTTTTAAGCTTTTTCTAATTGAATTCTGCTTTTTCCTGCATGCTGATAGCGTTTTTATGTTTTTTAGTCATTTTTTCCTTCCCTTACATTCAGCTTCAGTTATGGGAATGGAAAATTTTAAATTAGTTTACACAGTGTTAAAAAGCGCTTCTTTTTTTAACTCCCATTTCGAAAGGAAAGTTTTTCTTTAATTTGAAGTTATTATTATTTTTTTTGAAAGTATCCAAAACTTAATTAAAATACAGTGACGTTTTTTGTCGGGTCGATAGAAAAATAGGCTTGATCGGAAAAAAACCCCATCTCGTAATATTTTTTTATACTTGTCAACTTTTTTCGTTTTGACGATAATTTCTTTGCTATTAGCAGCAAGTTGAATCGCTTGTACCTGGGATGTGTCTAGTATGTAAATTCGATAACAGCCCCTAAAAAATAGTTTAAAAACCTCCAGAATTTTGAGAGATGAAAAATAATGACTTTTTTTGAGCACACATCTGTTTTGTAAATAATATTGCTGATGGACTAATTGTAAAACAAAAAAAAAAAAAAAAAAAAGAAAATTCTTTTTAGCAAGAAATGTGAAAAAAATGAATGTCCGTTCTGGAATATCTTTAAGTTTTACTTTAAAAATAATTATTTTAAACATCATTAAAAGTTACACAAAAGTAGCACCTCTTGCTTGTACGGATAAAAGAGCTTTCAAAATTTATTTCCGATTTGAGCATAGAATAAGGAAGGCAGAACTTCAAAGTAATTTACTTTGACCTATTTTACTTCAGTCGTTAGATAAAGTTGTTTCAACAGTTTATCTACAAGTAATTGGAAACCTTTATTATTTTAAGATTAATATAAAGTAAATAAAAAAGCGATCAGATGTCTTAAATTATCTATCACAATCACGATTTCAGAAACTTTACTCCGAATTTATTCCGATTTCAAACAAATAAATTAGCGTTTCTATCTTCCTCTATCAAATCTGATCGATTTATGAAGTTTTAAATAGAAAAGTTTAAAATAATCTTAGGCCACTCAGACTTGAGAAACCCAACACGGCGATTGGGATATCAACTTTGATAGCGTCGATGAAATGGTCTAAATTCACCCGTTTTTATTGAATAATGATATTCAAATATTCATAAGTCAATCAGTTTTAGTGATTGATTTAATTGATTGGAGTGCAACTCATTATTTAAAATATCAATGTCACATGAATATTTGGTTAAATATGATTCACAAAGTAGAGGATCTAGATAAAAGCTAAACATTCGTCATTTATTTAGGGTATTCTCCATCAAAAGAAGACTACACGTATGTCTTCTTTACATTTTAATGGACGGACACAGGACTACACGAACATGAAGAAAATAATAAAAGTATAGGGCTGGTTTCTCTTTATGCGGAGATGGAAAGTCTACTATTACAAGGTTTTGAAAATAAGGTTCCTGATTAACACATGCTCCTCCAACTTTGACATCTCACACTTTCCACTTCAAGCATCTGCTTACTCCTTTTTGACTCGCTTGCATGCTTCCTCATCTAGTCGCAACACTACTCCCGTCTGCAAACGAGGGAGAGAGCAGCAGGGGGGCTCATATTACATTTATTACAGCATTTATAGGCTCAACTTACGGGGGTTGGAACTTTAATAGTGGCAACACTGCTGTAAAAACGCTACGCAACAAAACCAAAGAATGTCACGAATACCAGATGTTAACTACATACCTACCTTACCTCTCAGTAAAAAGACTCGTCCTTCCTACGTCACGCGCATGCTGAATGACGCGAAGAACTTATCCTTGTGTTAGCTTGCGGTCTAAAGTAAGGTTTGTCAAGGTGTTTTCAAAACAAGAACAACGAAGTTGGATAAAAATTGAATGTGCCAGAGGTCGACCAGCACGACAATGTCATCTAGAACTTCAAGAGGCTTGCAGGGAATCTGCTTTGCCTTACAGAACTGTTGCAAGATGGGTAAAAGCCTACAATGAAGGACACCAAAATGTGTCAGACATGCATCGGCTAGGTCGTACTAGTGTCAGCGAAGCCGAAGTGCATGCTGTTGCCAAACTAATGGACAGTGATAGATGCCAAACCATTCGTAAGCTGTCCCGACAGACAGCACTTGCGCATACGACTGTGCTGCACATTCTAAAGAAACGCCTGGGTATGAGAAAAATTGCTTCACGATGGGTTCCACATCATTTGACGTAAATGCTGAAATGGTTACGATACGATGCTGCTCAAACCCATCTGGAGCGTTATGAGCGTGAAGGAGAGGCATTTTTACGCTGGATGAGACTTGACCCAGATTCGTACCAACCAAAACTGAAACGCCAATCAAACAATGATCGATGGGGCTGGGAAGTACTTTACCATCCACCATACTCCTCAGATCTAAGCTCTTGTGACTTTGACTTAATTCCTAACATGAAGGAACCACTTCGTAGCATTCGCTTCAAAACTGTTTCAGAGATTCTTGTGGCAGTAGACCGATCCACTCTAAGTATCAACAGAACATACTTCCACATCGTTAGAAAATTGGGAAATATGCGGTCAATGAGAGCATTTTGCGAACCAAAGTACAGAAATAGTACAGAAGTACAGAAATTAATGGGCAATTTTATGCATCCATAGACAGCAACTTTGGCATCGCCGATAAATAACAATTGGTCCGAGAATGTGTCAGCAGATGGATCTGGTAGCATTTGGACGCGCATGTTTATTCTTAGCTGGACTTTTTCAACATTACGCCAAGGTGGCGACGATTTCAAGCAAGCGTTGATCTCATCAGTGAACGTTGAACGTAGAATGACGGGAAGACACTATATAGGGATATCCTAATTACCTAGCGTTATGAAATATACTTTACGACCTATTCTAATACCTACCAATTTCACATAAAAAATTTCATAAAAATTGGTCGAGCCGTTTCGGAGGAGTACGAATACAAACACCGTGGCACGAGATTTTTATATATTAGATATACTGGTTGTCTTGAAATAGACTATTTTCAAAAAAGCATAACAGGAAAAATAGTTAAAGTTAAAATAATTAGTGTAGCAAATTGATTAATCACGTATAATTTTTTCTTCTCACAGTTTTTGGTTTTAGTTCAATAAAATGTCGATAGAAGGCGATGCAAGTCCCTTTTTATCATTCTTCCAGTATGCAAATCATCAAAATATTCAACTTCAAAGGGGATTACTGTTTCTAATTTAAAAAGAATAAGAATGTTCTGTGACTGTAAGAGCAGTAGAACAACATATTCTGTATTCAAAGTTTTGAAAATGACGTATTAGCTGAAAATTTTTTCTTGTATTAGATTGGAAGAGAGTATGGAAGAGAGTATTAGCAACGATTGGAAGAGAGTATTACAGCAACAAGAAGAAGCATTCAGTACAAATCCAAGTCCCAGCCAAATGCAATTAAGCATATGCATGCGAAATTTCAATGAAAAGGTGATGTAGCGGATGAGAAAGTCGGAACTTTTGGACGACACCTTTCGGCTATTACAGAAGCAAATGTAATTGATGTCAAGGAGACAATTG
This sequence comes from Argiope bruennichi, assembly GCF_947563725.1. NCBI lineage: Eukaryota > Metazoa > Arthropoda > Arachnida > Araneae > Araneidae > Argiope > Argiope bruennichi. The sequence continues at coordinate 127,547,967 of NC_079155.1, read as the reverse complement.
CACGCTTCCCTAGAAAATCAGGCAAAGCAGCCGCATGTCAGGTGAGAAAAATGTCAGCGCATTAGAAAATGCGGGAGTGGCCTTATTCCAGTCCAAAATCGAAACGCAACAACCGTTTTATACCGTATCAGTAGAGGAAAGGAAAATGTTTGCAAATGAATTGATGGATGTAAATGACGGTGGCAGTATTGATGTGAACTCTATATGGTTTCAGACGAATCATATTCCTATCACGATGAATTCGCCAATAAATATAATTGGCAAATTCGAGGAACCCTCATGTGTGTGTTCCAAAATCACTCTTCTCTCAAAAAGTGGCCGTATGGATAGCTGTTTCCAGTAGAAGTGTCATTGGACACTTCTTTCTACATGATACAAGGACTTCAAAACGACATATTCAAATTTTGCATGATTTTGTGACCATTGAAAATGCTTTATCCGAACTATCCACAACGTCTTGATTTATGCAAGATGGCATGAGGTATCAACGTACTACTGAAGTTTTCTGTTTCTTAGAGGAATACTTTGATAACTGTGTAATTGCTTTATATTACCCATGCTTCACATCATAAGATTTAAATCCTTCCGATTTCTTTTTTTGAGCTCGCTTGAAAGATAAGGTGAACCAGACAAATCCCCATACTCTTGAGGAATTCGAAAAAATAGTGAATGAAGCATGTGCAGCCATTCCATAGGACACTTTCCAGAAAATGTCTTCCAATTTCCTCCTCCGATTACCACATGTGATTTTGGATGATACTGGACATTTCTAAAATATTGCTCTGAGGTTTTCATTTATTAAAAGATTTCGAAAAACTTTGAAGTGAATTTTTATTATTTCTTCCTTTACATGTTTAATGTATGAAGCCCCATCTGTTGGCAATTATTTGAAAAAAAAAAACTCTGAGAAGAAGAATTTATTCACTGTCACATAAATTTGCTGAAATGATTGTTTTTTTTAAATCTTAACCATTTTTCTGTATTAGATTTCTGAAAATCGTCAGTCTATTTCAGGATAGTCTGTATATGATTGATTAACTACTCAACGAAACAAATTATTAATCATAATTTAAGAATATTTCATAATTCTTCGTATGATTAACTACTCTGTTAAACAGATTATTAAAAATCATCTACTAATTTTATAATCCTGTAAAAGGTCAACTACTAATACTTATATTTTAAACACACTGATTACTAAAATTTTAGTTAAAAAGAAAGATTAAAACAGTACAGACAAGAATTAATTATCTCGGGAGAAAAACGAATAAGAATGCGAACACGCACTATCGAGGCACTCACTTTCGGTTTACAGAGAGTTTTTATCTGCTGCAGAAATACGTCACATTTAGAGCTAGGAATGTTTAATTGCATATAGAAACTCTGGTTTCGCAGGCTCTGGATGTAGGCAAGACCTGATAGTTATAACAATATCGTATTTTCTCTGCTTTTGTAGGACCTTAGGAACCGATGAAAAGCGTTATATAGTTTTAATTATTATTATTATTATTTTTATTTTATACTCCAAACTAATTCCACAGTTACAACGAATTATTCGAATAATTACACTTCATAAAATATTTACTACAAGTATCTATAAAATTCATTCAATTTTTTAATGTCAAGATTCTTGCACATGCTCATAAATCATTCCTATTCATTATGCTTATATGTATTTTTGCTTTTATACAAGAGACCCTATGGGCCTCTTATACTTCAAGCTAAGAATTGTTAGTTGTGTATCGAATCTCAGACCTCTCTGGCTTTCAGTGAAAGTGTGGCCCGATGGGTATAATGGCAGATGTTTTTCTGTATCATTTGTAGGCCCTAATCTCGAATCCGAGAACCGAAGAAAAGTGTTATATATGTTTATTTAATTTCGAATATTATACTCCAGACTGATTACACTATTAGTCACTTTTTATAAAATAAATTTTTTAAAGGAATATCTAAAAATATAATCCAAACTTTAGATGTCAAGATATTAACAGGTGAAAAAATTGCTCCAATTCATAGCGTTGTTGCTTTTAGACCAGAGACCCATCGAACTTCAAACTAAGAATGGGTAACTGTATATCGAATCTCAGACCTCTCTGGCTTTCAGTGAAAGTATGGCCCGGTGGGTATAAAGACGGCGCACTTTCTCTGCTTTTTGGATGTTCTCAGTTGGAGTCCCTTAAACACAGAGAAGTTTTTACATGTTTGTAATTTTATTTTTTTATTTGCAATATTATACACCAAACTAATTCCACAGTTACAACAAATTATTCCAATAGTTATTCTTCATAAAATGGAATTTTAGGATAAATATTGATGAAATTAATTCAATTTTTAGATGTAAATATCTTGCAGATGCGCAGAAAGCGTTTTTATTCTTTGCATTGTGCTTTTAGATCGCGGGTTCATCGTATTTCAAGACAGGAATGGTTAATTGCATATAGAATTTTAGATCTTGTTGGTTTTGGCTGAAATGATGACCTGATAGTTATAAATTCAACTCATTTTCTCTACTTTTTGTAGATTTTCAATTTAAATCCCGGAACTAAGGCAAGAAAGACTTATTTCACAATTACTACGAATAATTCTAATAGTATCTTTTCATAAAATAAGATTTTACGCCGTACATCAATTAAATTATCTATATTAATTATCTATTAAATTAATTCAGTTTTAAAGGTCAAGATCCGTATGATCAATAATCCGTATCGGTATTTTGGAAATGAATATTAATGATAAAATATATTATTTACTGTTAAAAAATTTCTCTTTGCAATTTCATAAAAACATATCTACGGTGCACAACTCCCTTGCACCTGTTTTCAAAGCTGGTCTCCGAGTAGTATCCAGAAACTAAGTTCCGACAAGAAATTATAAAGAAGGAAACGATTATCCGTTAAAACTCTTTTTATTGCATACTGAAGTACTTAGAATGCTTAAAATGTTTTTCAATGCATTTACCATCATTGTTGATGAATTCATCTTAGCAAAAGCATAGGCTTATGCATGCCTTCATTGTAGAAAGATGCTACATCCTGTAATAATGAAGAAATGAACCAGAAATTGAGAAAAAGATCTTGACAATATTGTAATGAGGAATCTTCTGTTCTTAATATTCTCTTCGATTTCATCATCAATCAAAGACCGATGACCATTTTAATTTTCATTGTGAATATTTTCACGTCCTTGCACCCATCTCTTTGACATCTAATCAGTTATCGTGTTTTGTCTGTTAACCCTCTGAGCGTTTTCATTCTACGTCTGAAACCTCTAAAAAGGGTACTAAACTTGACCAGTATTCTCTCTCACAATCGTTTCGGTTTTCCTAAAGAAATGTACAGCAAGCGCGAGCACTTTTTTCTTTCCCCTCTTCTTCTTCACGGGTGGTCTACAAACCCTGGGGTATGCGCAAATTACCGCTCATTCATGTCAGATCTTATAGCTTTCGTTTATGGCTAGAAAAGTCAGATGGTTTCTAGGAATAGTGTATGGGGATCCAGTTTTGTTGCTTTTTAACCCCGATAGTAGATAATATCGCTCTGTAAAAAGTTGTACAGAGCAAATATAAACAGAAGGGTTTTCTCTTAATTTTTGCTAGGTATTTTAAGCACAGAAACTCTCATCGGTCTCACTATATATATATATATATATATATATATATATATATATATATATATATATATATATATATATATATATATATATATATATATATATATATATATATATATATATATATAAAATAAGTAATTAATGAGGATTCAAATTCCATTCATATTCCTTTATTATTCTTTCAAATAAATCATTGTAATATTTTTTACTGAGTAATCAATATTTGAATAGCATTTGTCTAAAATTAGGACTAATCACAAATAGTTATGTCAATCAGATGTGTATAAATAACAATATAAAACCGATTTATCATTAAAATAGCATTATCTTCTATTATAATAAAATATGCAAATCAGCAAATTGATTGAGTAGCTTAAAAAATATACAAATCTAGAGCCATATGATTTGCTATTTATGTATTAATGACCCAGGCTCTAAAATATATCACATCAATTTTTTTAAAGTTCAATACTTTTTTTAAACATTTTTTTATTGAAAAATAATGGCATATTCGCTTTTAAATGTTTCAAAATAATGAAAATTTCAATTAAAACCTCATCAAATATATCAGGGTAAATGCAGATTAAATGACCTTATTTAAAATTTATTTTTGAAATTATAGACTGTTCTATTGATTTTAAAATGTTTTAGAAATTTATTAAAATTATCGACTTTTTTTTGCTATTTTTTCCCACCTTTTTCACTATTTTGTGTGCATACTCAAAGAAATTGCTATCTTCAAAAATATTCAAAGGAAAAAACAAATGATTCTTTTAAAATATTATACAGGAGTATTTCATTCCTCGTAAATTTCGATACATTTATGATGTTCTTTAAAAAAATACAATGGACGTAATAATTTTCTAATTTTCGTGCATTCTAAAAAAGAAAACACTATTTATTCATTGCTATTTCTGCTAGTTTTATCAAAAAAAAGATTTAAATGACAAAAGCTTCAATTGTGCTTACATATTTTTATAAAATTTACTGTGGAAAAGTAATTGATGATTTAAATATGTAAAATTAAACTTGTAAAGCATATGTTGCATTAACGTATCTTTGCAACATTCCATTTTCTTTCTCTTTCTAATGATCGCTAGGAGTGAAGATAACAATCACCGAAAACATTTTTTTTTAACAATAATTCATGACGATGGATTCAATAAAAGAATAAGCGTCTTGCTTTGGTAGGAACCGCAACAATTCCACAATTGAATTAAGAAATTTTATGTCTTAGAACTGTATTTGAAACAAAGTTTGGAAGTTTTAATTGCTTACTAGAAAAGTTTTTACTTTTGTTGATTACCTCCATAGACATTGTAAAAATATCAAACTATATAAGTAAATGGATTTAGTGAAGAAATAGTGATATTCGTATTTCAGTGAAATTGGGATGTATAAATTTTACAAATATTTGACAGCATAGTGTGAAAACTCTCGAAAACCAGCGTAAGAGGTAACTGGTTCCTTATTTAGAAGTAATTACCGGTGTAAGCAATTACTTTCATTTATGAAAGTAGCCTTGTATCCAGAATCATTGACATTAGCCTTGAATCGGTTTTGAAATACACAAAAATAAAGTTTTTTTCTTTTCTTTCTTTTTTTTTTAATTAGTAAAAAAAGGTTTAGTAGTTACGCGTAGGACGTAAACACTTCTTATTTTGATTATAACTTAATAAACCGTATTCTAAATTATATTACAACAATTAACATACCTGGAAATCATAAATAACATTTACATCTCCTGTTATTTCCTCTAAATAAATCAATATTATGATGTTTGTTTTGAAATCTGTTTTATGATGATTTATGTCATGAGTGCTATGGTGATTTATGATATGATTATTCAGAGCAATTCAAAATAAATCTGAAGATCGCATTTAGTAAATAAACACATTCAATATTAGAAGGAATATATTAATCGCATACCTTAGTTCATTAAGTATGAAGCTATCTTTTACCATAACTAAATAATCACTCTTTGTATTTCGTTATTGAAAAGAATAATTCACAGATTCTCGAAATTTGATACTTACAAAATATGCCCAGTCTTAGAACATCACGTCATATTATTATCAAAAGTTGATTTTAGTTTTTAATCATATTTTTTGTCGAAAATTAATAATAGTGTTTAAACGATTACATCTACTGACTTAATTTCACAAACTTATCAAATTAAATCTTGATAAAAAAAAAAGCCTTTATAAAGCAGTTACTTTCTAATTTGTAAGCTATTCCATTGATTTATGGATCCCCCCCCCCTTTAAATCAGAAAGACCATCTCGCGATTAACCATCCGTGTGGCCCTAAGGCTCGTCTCACACTATACGGATTCAAATGCCACCCGTGTCGCTATGAGTTTGGGCCGCCGTTTTTCTACAGACCGAACATTTTACTCAACTCAACATTTTACTCAACAGAACATTTTACTTACTGTACTTCTTGATAACTTCCAAAAGAACTAACCAAAAATTGAAATCTTTTTCACAGTTGTGTAGGATGTTGGATTTAATACAGGAAAACGCATTTTACTTTATAAAAACTTTATATAATTAAATAACAGCCATTTCAATAAAAAAAAGTTGATATACTTTTTAAATATTTTCAATGTGTTGCTTATTCTTGCGGTGTTTCTATATCCTCACAATAAGGACAATTATGAACAGAATTCAACAGCAAAATCCATTAAAAAAAGTAATAGAATGAAAATATTTTAAAAGGAAATACTTCACGTGACAACAAGAATAATAAACGCATTACTAAAATACACAAATTCATTAATTTTAATTTTTTAAAGAGGAAATACATATATAGAAACCAATACTAAAAAGGAGCCAAGCAAAAGAAACAAAAGTATAAATTCATGGCCGCAGTATAAGCTCATAGAGGAATCATGAAGAGAAATCCATTTCACCCTCAAAACTCAACCTCAAATTCCTGTCGCTTTCTTTTGTCACTTTATAATATATATTATATAAAGAACAGAAAATTTTTAATATATAAATTATTAGAATAATTAAAATATTATGCAGTATAGTTATACCGAATTATAATATTCATTTAACTAGTTTTAAGCATTACAATACATATCTGCTTCAGTAAAATATTTATAAACTTCAAGTATCACTGAACTGATTTTCGTAAAATTTATTATACAAAGTTATTCGCATGTTTCGCAGAAATTCTGTATTCACGTTCCCCAGCGCGCAGAGAAACATAGTTACAAAAAAAAAAAAAATGTTTGAAACAAATTGTACCCATCTTTATTTTTATAATTTATCAAATATATCTCCAAGCGGTAGAAAAAATTAATAAACTTGATTGAATTGTTGATGAATCATGCAGCCAAATAGTGGAAAGAAAGAATTTATTTATTTCAAAATGAAAATACATTAAAAAAAGACGTTTTTTTCTTCTTTCGAAATTGAAAAATTATATAGAGCAGACGATCATTGATGATATATCTAATGGCCAATGGTTTTATTATGAAATATAAATTGACAGATTTGGTCGAATGACTGGGGCAAGTAGAATACCAAAAGGTTTTGGAAGTAATTCCGCCATAGACTTATCAACTGAATATATATATATATATATATATATATATATATATATATATATATATATATATATATATATATATATATATATATATATATATATATATATATATATATGATAGGTGATCATTGATGATATATCAATAGTCATTAGCCCTCATATAAAAGGAAAATTAATATATGATTGACAATATTATTTATATAATTGGTTTAAAAAATAAACAATTGTTTCTCAAATTTCAGTTTAATATAGCATACTGGATATGGCTTAATCCCTTTTTTCAACCCTTTAAAACCCTTTATTAACTTTTTTTTAACCTCCCCATTCAATAGCTTAGGTTAAAAAGGCTGAGCATTCACTAGGAATCATTCCAGTCAAAGAATTTGAGAAACGATTTCTTTCTTTATCGTAAATCAACATATAGCAACCTTTCTATAATTAATTGTAATTAATTTATATGTAATTTTATCTTCAAATATTAGATAAACTGACTGATGAGAAATCTGTATGTAAAAGTCATGTATGCATGTACATGATATCCCAAAACGGAAGCATCGAGATAAATTAAATGTATCATGCAATTTTATCAAAATGTAGATTTGTATTAATTTTTTTAAATGTATTCTGACAAAGGATTTATTACACATGAGTGTTTAAATAATTATTTGAAATCACACGCACACATACAATATAGATAAATGAAGTTTGGTGAGTTGGTTTGATATCGTTATTGCGAATGTGTCGAATTTTTGCTCCAGTCTGAAAGGATAGGAAGACGCACCAAATTCATACTTGATTCTATTCAAAATGTGCTAAGAAATATGGATAGAGCTACACTGCATAAGCAGATGAATAGGAAAAAGTAAGAATGCTGATGCTACCATTGATCTTTACCTTGATTGTAAACCTTGGATTGCTTTTAATAATAATAATTGTTTTCCTGTTTGGGCCCAACAACCTTTAAGGTCGATCCTGCATTAGTGTGCAGTTTATGAAGTTTTCTTCCATAAGTAACACCAGCATCAGTAACAAAATCTGAATAAAGTAATGCAAAGTCATTTATTTGATAGGAGAAAATAGCAGATTGTGATTTCAAGGCATAACTATGAATGCTAAGCTTTTGAATATTCAAAAATAATTTATTATCCATGCACCATTCAGGAATTTATCTGCACCATTTTGTATTAGAACATCCTTAAAAACGTATAGTTAAAACTCACTCTGTACTTAGCACAAGATTCACCAAAAGTTATCTCATTTATCCACTCAGATTTTATTCTATATTGAAGAATGCTCATTAACTTATCTACAAAAAAAAAAAAAAAAAAAAAAAAAAAACTGCTTCAAAGACTTGTAAAATAAGAACAGAATTTTTGAACTACCTACTTATTTTTTTAGAAGTGTTTTAGAGATCTATAATTTTATCTAAGAAATATATCTTCTTTGATAAACTGTTGAAAAAATATCTTCAGATAGTTTACAATGTTAAGACTTTTACAATGCGATTCGTTTCTTTATATTCCTAACAAAATAAATCAAACCCTGAATTAAATTTATTTTACTATTTGCTTTCATCTACATCAAGGTATATTAAGACTAAATATTAATAATTTTCTGAATAGACATAATTCTTAAAAAAATGTTTTTGTTTCTTTTATGAATTTGAATGAAATTATTCTATTCAGTTCTTTAAAAAAACTTTGAAAAGGAGTCGCATTATAAAAAATGAAACATTATTCCAAATTTTTACAAGATAAGAGAAACAATATAATAATATATTTTATTATATTCTGTGAAATTTAGACTGCTTAAAAACGCAAAATTCATTTGCATCTGTTTACTTCGTGAAAAATAATTGGAGGTATAGATTAGCATACAAATATAAATTTGAATCATAATAACAGTTGAACTAAGAATGAAAAATATATTTAATATTTTAACTATATATTGATGGCAATTTTTCAAATATATCCCTTTCGAGTTGCTAGTACTTCAATGTGATGTTTAATCACAAGTAAGCATAAAACTGCATTAAGAAAAAAATAACTCAATGGAACTTTGAGGCAACGCTTAGATCAAAGAAATCCTATCCCTAGCAAACAAAAACTATTGAGACAAAATGCAATTTAAATTTAAGTTCACATAGAGCCATTATGGGAGACACAATTGGGGAAAAATTCATGTTCCTCTTTTCTTGGGCGAGCCCTTTCCTTTTTCACCCCTCATTCCTCCATAACGCCGGCACCATCACAATGCCCTATGCCTAAAGGAATCTTCGGGCTCTCAGATCCTGTGACTTCCTTAAATGGCCGTAAAACTTCATTGTGTTGTCTCCCCTCCAATTCATCAAGATGTCGAAACTGGTAGGGGGAAAGAAATACGTTAAATTACGTCGACACCATCTGCGGTGCAGTAACACCCCTACGTGATTTTCAGTGCAAAACGAATCTGCATCGTTCGTTACCCTACGTTAAAATCCGTGCGGTGCACTTTAAAGACATCTATGGGGCTACGTCGAAATACGTGTGGAACCCTTAGAGGGTTAAAATCGCAAGTCCCTCAAAAGTGCAGTTTTCACGATGGAAATCAAAACACAGAACCCATACGGAGGCTACATATTTCTGACTCTACAGTGTTTGTTTATATGCTTATACATGTCATACAGATGTTCTCAATGTAATTTATCAATTTTTTCCTCTTCAGTTAGTAATCTCATTTCCCTGTAAGTTCAACCCATAGTCACCATTTGTTTAAGTATTCTTGTCCCCTCCATTTAGTTATTCCTTCTCCAAAAATTGAATACATTCGTGTAGGATTTGTCACCGAGGGAATTCTCTCTGGAGATCCCTGGATGGTTTGTCGTCTTTTCCGACCATCTTGTGCACATCCAACTGGTTAGATAACTTAGTGTTATAGGCACCGGGGCACAGGATGGCGTTATGAGGATTTCAGTTGGGTCTGCTGCGTTTTTAGTTGGAATTTTCAGAAACCAGATGACAAAGCGCAACTCTTATGCTGAAGGGTGTTCAATTTTTAAAAAAACATTTTAACCGGTCAAAGAACAATACTCAGCGATCGGAAAATGATTTCTATTATTTGCGAATAAGTCAGCAAAATAAAGAAATATGCGCGGAATTGCGAATACAGTGCACGCAAAAATTGGAAAAGGACCTTAGTGTCTGGATATCCCTCATACATGAATCATGTAACTTTCTCCAGAATCACTAAAACTACAATATTTGGCTACCAGTTGCCGAAAACGTGGAAAATAAAAGTACAAAATAATTTCATGACATCATTAAATCGAACAATTTTGATGCTGTGTAAAAAGGTGTTACAAATCATAAGTTGTCTTCTGTTTAAATTCAACAACATCATGATGAATAGAATTTTCAAAGGAGCGTTCCAGTGACGCCTTTGTATTAAAATTCGAAAAACAAGTGGCCAACGTGAATACGTAATTGTTTCAGAAATTAGGTAAATAAGCATCTTTAAATTATTCGAATTCTTCGTTTCAGTTGTGTCAGTCGAAACAAGACCGTTTCCTTTGTGATCTTTCAAAGAGAGCAGTTACAGAATAGGAACTCCTCTGGAGCTCTCTGGATTAAAAGCCCTGCGGGAAAAAAGAGCGTATTTTAATTTCCATTAAATAGTACGAAGAATTTGTTACATTCGTGATTGTTTGCTAATTAGTTGTCAAGGACAGGGAATGGCGGTGCTTAACATCACGCGGAATTAGTCTACAGATTCGACACTTGAGGCTCTAAAAAGCAACAGTGATGTGCAAACTATGTATCGGGCAAAGGAAAGTCGTTTCCTTTCGACTGTTGCCGTAGTTGATTACGTCACTGAAAGTGTTAATTATTATATCGCTAACTGTAACTACAATTGTCTCTGATTTGAAGAGGGAAAGAAGGATATATACGTCTTAAAATTAATTTTTATTTAATTATAATAATTTTAAACAAATGAGTTTTTCCTATCGAATATCCTTTCGGTGGTTTAAAGGGCAGACGTCGTAAGCTTTGTAAATTTTGATAAAATCGATACAATGATTAGGGTTAAGGTATTCTATCTAGGATTTTACCCCATAAAGAACGAGGTATTGACTTTGAAATTTACCATTAAAATGTTAGAGGATTGGATTAGAGGTTAGAGATTGGTAGAGGATTGACATATTTAAGTATCATGAAATTGCATGTAAAATAAAAATTGGCGAAATTGGTAAAATGGTGAGCCTGGGGAACACTTTTACTACAGAATTTATTTAAATTAACTTCCCGTTTGGAAACAATACCAGTGGGAATCTAAAAATACTAGCAGACTATTTTGGGACGGATGTCGTTAACATCTAATCACGGTTAAATGACGAGGGCTACACTTGATATAGCTTCATGTTCTTAAAGCATCCATTTATAATTTTGGGCGTTACTTTTCGTTTCATGCAATGTAGGCAAGATCCACTTGCTTCGAGTAGAGTTAATAGAGTTTACATGGCCAAGTAACTGCGTTACATATAAGTCATCATATCTTTAGGAACGGTTCAGCGCTAAAATGCTTTTTCTAACCGTTGAAAAATTTATTAATTTATCTATTAAAAATCCTTTTTTAATTTTGGGCGTTACTTTTCGTTTCATGCAATGAAGGCAAGCTCCACTTACTTCGAGTAAAGTTAATAGAGTTTACATGGCCAATCATCATATCAAAGTCATGGCCATCAAAGTCATCATATCTTCAGGAACGGTTGAGCTCTAAAATGCTTTTCTAACCATTGAACAATTTATTTATTTATCTATTACAAGTCCTGTTTTCTCGCGATCTTGTATTCAACAAACTAATTTACCCCAACATTTTCCAAGAATCAAAGCACTTATAGAAACTTCTAACGGTATTATCAATGCATAAAGGAATATCACTATTGTCGTCATGTTCCCAAGGTGAGAGGCAAATTCATTTCATCGTTGCACTTCTATGTTGTTTGTTAGATACTTCAACAAAATACTTTTTGGTATGAAGGAAAATTGATATAATAAATGATTATATATGCGGAAAAAAAATTAATATTAAAATGCATAAAGACCAATAATGGTGTTGTTTATAATGGCACTTGCCATGCACAATCTCACTGACGTAGTCAGCGATTTTAAGCCAAGGGAGCGTCTCTTGTTTTTAGTAGCGCCAACTAGGGCCAAGAGTACGTCTTAGCTACTCACACATCTCATTTGCTTGCACAAACCCTTTTTACAGGGGGGCACATTCACACATCTCACAGATAGAACGGAGGAAGAACAACCATATCCTTACCAGGACTCGAACCCAGGACGCCCAGAACACGGGGAAGACGCGCTACCCCTATGCCAGGACGCCGGCATAAAGACTAATAATAGCCTGAAATAACCAACAACATAAGTATAAATCCAAGGGAATAGCATTTAGGTTTCAAGAACAGGTATTTGCATATTTTATAATATCTGGGCGAGTTAGCATGAATTGGCAAAATTCTTCCTAACATTGACGTTCCCCTTTCAGATACCACAAAACTTAGGTCTTTCAACTTTAAGAAAACTGCGAATTTCCCAACATCTGAGTGCGATTCTTGTCCATCCATTGGATATAATACGTGTTTAACAACCAACGACACGATGCATAAAGATTAAAGGCAGCTATTATGCTCGTTCATTAAGAACTGGCTTAGAGGAGGCGAATGGCTACAGTGTCTTATCTTCTGCAGACCGACAGGACTTAAGAAAATTGAATATCGATTCAAAACCTACCTATCCTTTAGAAATCGATACCTTCGACAATCGAAGCTTCAACTGGCATTAAAAGAAGTCTTCATTATCGGTTGATTCCGCAAGGGAAGCGCCATTCATGGGCAGGGAGAATTGATTTTACCCTGGAGGGGAGGAGGGCGTGGGAAGGAAAGTTTTGTTTCCTCCGAAGAGTAGGACGGATTGTATTAATTTGATTTCTACTCCCGATTTGTCATCAGAGGCGAGCAGAGAGCTTTTTAATGGAGATGACTGGGGTGGAGGAAGGGTGTTTGCTCTTCCCCTCCCTTGGGGGACTTGATAAAAGCAGAAAAAAATGAGGGTCGTTTTTCTTTTCTGATGGAACTTAATTCTATATAAAAGTGCATCTATTCCTAGAAATCGGCCTTAATAGACAGTATGTTCTGTAACCAAATTCGGAGTGAACGAAAGTTTAAATAAAAATGGAATAATTCGTGTGAATGCAGTTATACTGTAAAAGGTATATAGTTATACAGTATAATGTTTTGGCAATAAATGCTTTTCATTTTACAAATTAGTAAGCTTACATCACGGAAATTTTCCATATTTTGCTAAAATTTCAAAATTATTAGTTTCTAAAATTGTTACCAAAGTTCAATCAAATTCTTGCAATCAATTTTTTTCATATTGTAATTGTTAAATAAATCCAGCTGTAATAGTTTTATTCAATTTCCGTTGGAGCTAAAAATATGTACATAATATACTTGTTTATACTATGTGGGCACATTATTTGGGCACATTCAGAATTTCATAACTGTTGATATTCAACTTAATAAAGTTCCTCAAAAAAATTTTCCTACAATTGAATTTTTCCTGCAACTTGAAATAGTATTTTTTCGATTTCCCTCGAAAGCGGGCAGCCATGAAATTCCGTCTACTAACCTGAGATACCAATCTATCTATCTACCAACTGCGGCTTATAGGTTCCTTGGTTTATTTTAAGCATATAAACAAGCTTACGCATAAAAAATTAATTACGTTTTAGAGCAAGTACAAAAATACATACCAAGTAGAATTAAAACCATAAATTTTGAAAAAGTACTAGAAGGAATTAAAAATGGGAGTCGAATTTAAAAACATAGAAATAGATATTGAAAGACATAAAAATACTTAAATATCACTTATCATGCTTTTACTAAGACGCCTTGTCTATGATTTTTTCCACGATCTAATTCCAGAATTACATTATTATTAATAAATGAAAACTACAATACATTTAAGTGCAGTTGCTAATTGTTCTTGATGCGTTTTAGAACAGAAAACGATCTTTCTCCGAGTGGTAGCTCGTCCATTACAAATGCAGCAGCTCTTCTCCTTTTCTTTGCTACATTTTAGCTCTTTTATCGAATTTCGTTATTTTTTCGCTCTAACAGATCGATGCTTTTGTTTACTTTCTTCAGCCTGACAGTTCGATGATCAAAGAAATGGAGACCGAATGGAATGGTCTCCGAAAAGCTGTCTCGCATACTCTCTAATAAAGGTGCTATCTCAGAGAACGCCTGGCGTGGTATTGGTTTTACGAACATTAGCTTAACGGAATAGTAACCTTATGGATGAATTTAGCAATTTTTATGCAGCTGTTGGCGAGTTCGCTAACATGCAGTTAAAAGTATCCGAATATCGAATGCGGACGCGTTCTTCCAAACCGATTTTTCACTTCTGGCCACAAAATCGCAAAACAAATTTGTGCATTTATGTCATAGCATTTTAGAGCTGCCGCGTGTGCATGCTCATGAAATTACATTCCGACAGACGGTCAATCCTTTGTTGAATTTGGGTTAAAGTTTGATATGTTTTTTTACACTGTAGATGTTAAATCTGTGACCGAATTTTACCCATCGGGCCATCTTCGTTTTGTAGTTTTCGTGTCAGCTTATCTTCGAACAATTGAACAAACAAATTTCCTCTGAATGGAATTTGTTCAGTTCTTGATAGATATCTATTAATTTGCTGTAAAAAAAAATACTAAATTTCATCAGTCTAGCTCAAAGGGTTTTTGAGTTATTTTTCTAGCCGACAGACAGACAAATGGACATTTTACAAAAATGTATTTTTCGAACTCGGGGAGATATAAAAGATGAAAATTTCGAGTTAGAAACTTTGACAGTTGCAATATTTATTTTCTTTATATTTCGTATACGTGAAAAACGTATGTCCGAAGGAAAATGAATGAACAAGCAAGAAAAACGCACAATGGGCGATCCATCATGCAGCCTGTGAAAGCCTACTAAGAACACAGTTGAATGATTGATTGAAGTTCAAATATAACTCTTTTCTCTCTTTAAATTTAGAGATGCTGGAACTACAATCAAAGCAGCTTGACTTTTTTTCCCACTACGATTCAAAGATCGGTTTTGCTACCTCGGTGTTTTATCATTATTTTTATTATTTCATTTTCTCCTCCTCCTCCTTCCATCTTTCTCATTGGATGCTTGAGAGTTTTGGTTTCGATTCTTGCTTTCTTGACGAAAACACAACTGTTTATTGAATATGAGCCGCCTTTGACAATCAGCTGATTGTCAAAGGCGGATTGTCTGGGATTAATGATCACAATCATTTTCAATTAAATATTTAATGCAACTTGGTCTTAATTGTTTGATCTTCATCCGTCCAAAATGACTTTTTAAGCTTCAAATTTCGATATTCATATAACTTTTAAAAATTTTACACTGTTCCTTGTAGTATGCATTTCTAATTTTCTCTCGTCTTTCCTAAAAACTGAACTTTAATTTGAAACGGAAATGTTCAGTTAATACAAAAACATTTTTGCTGAAGCCAACAACAGAAGATAGAATAGTTTAGATTTGAAGTCTTACGTATATTGTCGAATATTTTTTTATAATCAATGTAATTTCTCAGAGATTTATTCAATAAAATTTTCTCTGAATCTACATAAAATTCAGTTTAGTTTAGTGATATTAATTTCCCGTTTTGAAGCAAACAGAGGCTATTTTGGGATGGATCTTGTAATTTTGAAAGGCGGTATCAGATAACGAAGATGACACTGAGCTGGTTTCCCCCTTCACCAAACTTCCATACCATACCAGCGAGATAACGTTTGAACCCGATGGATTTAACGTGCACCAGATTTGCGTACATGACGGTTCTTAAGTGGAATCGGGTCTCGAATTTGAAACCCTAAGGTTCCGAAGCCGAGACCTTACCCTCAGGCCAATAGGGGGATTTCTTAGTGTAGGTAGTTATTTCAATATTTCGATAAGAAAGATGAGTTCTATTACAAAAGTGCCGTATACTTGTTGCCCAATGAAATTCCAAGAACATTATTCGAATCACAAACGCTCTGAAATTCCATATTATGAGGGAGTGTTCTTTCAAAAAGGGAATGGATTAGATGGAATATTTCGTCGTTGGTTTCGAGTGGCATTGCTATTTCGAAAAGAAGCTCTAGTTTCAGGAATGAATGTAATTAACGATGTTGTTTCTGAGGAAGATATCAAAATCGCTGCCAAAAAAAGAAGTAAAGAAGCTGGAAAAAACCTGGCTCGAAAGTCTATTGGTCAAATACAGTCAATGATAGGTAAAGGAAAATATGAAAGGAAGAGAAAACAACAGAAAAGAAACATTTCATCTAAAGTAAGGAAGGCGAGGTGTTGAGACATTTTTGATTCATAATGGCTTATATTTTGAAAGGTTCTCCAGAATGTGTCAAATCGGAACTGGAACTTTTTCACTTTCCTTTTACTCAAGCAGTCGTAGAAAACGGTAAATGGATAGAATTTCCTCTCTTGTCCAATGTATTCGATTAAGGACCTGTTGAATTTCACATTTCTGGAAGTGGTGAAGAATATCTCAATTTGAGTTAAACCCCAGCTTTATGTGAAAGCAAAAATTTTGAAAGCAGACGGTTCACCTATACTAAATAAAACTGATTCGAATGGTTCGTCTATATCTTCATCAACTACATCAACTGCATCTACATAAACAACGTTAATAAAAACTAAGATTGACCCTGTTAACTTATTTCTTCATTCACTCTTCAGTTAAGTAGATGTTTCCATAAATGATCGTCTTGTGTCTAACTCTAGCAATACATATCCTTGTAGTTCTTATATTGAAACATTATTGAATCATGGCTAAGATAGTAAGACTTCTCAGCTTACATCTGTAATGTTTTACAGCGATAATGTCGACGGATTGGAAAGAGGATCAAATTTTTTTGAATAGAGTGCTGCAGTGGATATGATCGGAGAATTACATAGTGATCTGTTTCATCAAGAAAAATGCAAACTGAGCAGAGTTTATAATTTAACTGAGCTGTAAAACTTTTGTTTTCTAGGAATGGTAATGTTTTTTGTAATCTAACTGAAAACAATAAATAAATAAATAAATACTATTAGTGGACATGGTGCAAAAAAGTGTCCGTGTATAATTTTTGACCTGCTAGTAACATTATTTGGCGTCCGCAACAGGACATGAAACTGACGGTTATCATATTAAAAAAAAAGGATCTCATAATTTTTTGGAAGAAACAAATGAACCTTTACCTGCTAAAGTTACAATTACTACTTTGAAAGAAGTGATTTTGAATAGTCAAGTTTATAAAAATGATCCGAAGTTTGTCCAAGAGGTTTTGTTTACGATTATCAGTAAAAGTCAAGAAAACGAAAGTCGAAAGCGCCAAGGAGACGAAAGAAAACGCCATGATGAGGAAATAGAGAAGCAAAGACAACATGAGTTAAAATCAGCAAAAATATCTGCTGGAGAGTGTTTAGATGTACCAAATTACGAAACAGTTGAATCAGGTAGTGTGAAAACGAAATTCTACTTCCCAAATGTGAACTTCGCCAATTTTCCGAATATTTAAAGGATTGGTTATCATTTGGAAGCCAATTTGATCACGTTCATAATGATGTAGATATTGCTCCCGAAAATAAATTTCAATCTTTGATCCAAACCACTGTTAGTGAATCGCGTGCTCGGGAAGTCGTTGAGAGTTTCCCGCCAACCGGCGCCAAATTACAGCAAAGTTATGAGTCGTTAAAATCTCGCGTTAGCCGAAGTGATTTACTCATTGAATTGTACGTCTGTGAACTTTTGAAATTGATTACAGAAAATGCCCAGCAACATTCCGCAACGAATTTATGTGCACTTTATGATAATTTGGAGTCCCAAATTCGTGCGTTAGAGACTCAAAAGCTCCGCTTTATTACACCCATTGGTAGAGTTTTGCTTGCCAGAAGAAATATTGAGAGCATGGAAGAGGCAAAGAAGTCCTGATGTCAACAATAGTTGTGAACCGCAAGTTTGACTGGCCGGCTTATTAGCATTTATAAAGCAGAAGTAGAAGCTGAAGAACAAATTTCATTAGCAATGCAGGGCTTTGAAGATGAAAATTAGTGTTATGCCTGCTTGAACTCTGGTCATTTGATTAGAAAATTTCAAATATTTTGAAATTTTCTAATCAAATGACCAGAGTTCAAGCCACATGACCACAAATTATGTATTTTACAATACATAATTTGTGGTAAAAGACATCAATCTATAATGTGTGATCAACTTGCTAGTATAAACAAGTCCTGCCAAGTGAAAGAAAACTCTCCAGAAAGTGAAGTTAATTTATCGAATTTATCCAGAAGTCCGAAAGTTCTATTACAAACACTTCAAGCCAAACTTTTTTCAGATAATAATTATATGTCTGCACGTATACTTATCGATTCAGGCTCACAAAATTCATACATATTAAAAGAAGTAGTCGAAAAAATGAAATATTCACCTATTCGAAAAGAAAAGATAATCCCCTCACTGTTTGGTGGATTTAATTCTGGTTGAATACAAGCATAATTGCTATAAAATAAAATTACTTTGCACTTTGCATTGTTTTTGTGACGCTAGCAAAGACGCATATGCCACAATCATATTCGTACGGATGGAACAAGATGAAAATGTAGAATTTAGACTAGTTGCTGCAAAATCCCGCGTAGCACCTCTCAAAGGTGGTGGCGGAACAATTCTCCTAAAAGAACTCTTGGCTGCTTTGGTGGGAGTTAGGCTTACTGAATCGGTTAAAGAAGCTCTTCATTGGAAAGACATGAGATGTTTCCACTGGAGTGACTTGACAACAGTAATTGTCTAGATTTCAAGCGAAGAAAACTGGTCTGTCTTCGTCAGGAACCGTGTACAAAAAATAAGAAAACCAAGCAAACCCTCTTCATAGCACCATGTGCATATAGTAAAGAATCCAAGTGATTTTAGAGGGTGCAATGTCAAGGAACTGGTTTCTCTTGCTTGGTGGGAGGGTCCCAAATGGTTGAAAGTCCCCCCCTTCGAGTATGTCCTGAGCTCCCCAACTCTGGAACTTAAAGAAAAAGAAATTGAATTGGAAAAACTGAAAAGTGTTAAAATTCTGGCAGATATGGAAAAGACTTCTTCTAAAAACTAGTATTATAAATAATTTTACAATTATCAAAGTATAGTTCACATGATTGGTTGGATTCTTCGTTTTAAGAATAATTGCATTAACCTCAAGTCAACTATTCAAAGGGAATTATTTAAAAAGGAATTTGAAGAAGCTGAAGTGTGTATAATACGGATGATCCAAAGAGAATCTTTTCCCACCAAAAATAATGATAGATTAAAATTCCTTGGAACTTTTCGTGACGAAAGAGATATACTAAGGTTCAAAACTAAAATTACGGATGTGAAAGACGAAGATTATTTTGTGAAGCCTGCAATCCTTCCATCGAACCATGAAGTATGAGACGACTCATCACCTACACCCATAAAAGGAATTGTCATGCAGGAATTCAGATACTTTTAAATTTGCTCAGAGAGAAGTATTAGATTTTGCAGGGGAGAAAATATGTAAAAAGATCCTTTCTAAGTGTGTGACTTGCAAGTGGTTCAAATCTAAACCAGTTGAAATTCCTTTTGCTCCACTGTCTAGTGATAGAGTTACGCTGTCAAAGGTCATCGAAGTGTCCGGTGTAGATTATGCTGGTCCTCTCTATTTGAAGTCAAATGGTAAGGCGTGGACTGTTGCATTTATTTGCGCTCTTTATCGAGCAGTCCATTTTGAGTTGGTTCAATCACTTACCACCGATGCTTATATTCAAGCCCTCAGACGATTCATTGCCAGAAGAGGCAGATTTTCCGTTCTATATTCCGATAACGGCACGAACTTTGCGGGAACCAGCAGTGCTTTAAAGGCATTGAATTGGGAAAAGATAGCCGTATACTCAACCGCTCAGAAAATCACTTGGAAATTTATTCCTCCCACAGCAGCGTGGTTGGGGGAATTTTGAGAGCGTATCGTAAGAATGCTTAAAGAACTTCTGCGCAAGGTGCTAGGTAAATCCAAAGTCGGCTATGAAAAACTCAACACGATATTATGTGATTGTGAGTCAATAATAAACGCTCGACCACTTACTTAACTTCAAGAAGATCCAAATGAGTTGATACCATTGACACCCTTTCCTTTTAGAACTTTGAGTTCATTTGACTGAGTGCAAAAAAGCGTCCTGTATAATTTTTGACCTGTTAGTAACAAAAGACTATTATTGAACTTAATAGATGTGAAAATTAAATTGATTCGAAGTAAACACTAGTTCTACTTGCAAGGAGATGAAAGATACAAAGTTGTTTTGGAAAAATCAATTTGTTAGTTCGAAAAGTTCGTGTCAGTTCTGGTGTTATATTGGGACACGGGAAAGCTTTGGAGAAAGAAACAGCAAAATATACTATTAATGGAGTACTTTGCAAAATATATTCTATTCCTCAGGGAAGTGTGTAGATGGTACAAGACAATATTTTAGTGGGATAGACGCCCAAAAGAGTCATTACTCAGCTTTTCATGGAACATTTCAAAATAGGAATTTACTTAGATGGTCAGCCACAACCTCATAATCCATTTGAATTGAATTTTCATAATAATAATTACATCAAAGGTTTCAAAAGTTTATTCTCTGGAACTGATAAATTCGGTCAAGACCAAGGATTATTTCTATCTAGACAGGATTATATAAAGGGAAATAAATACATTGTTTGTTTTTAATTTATCACCACACCTTTGTAATGGTGATCATTTAAATCTCATTAAGCACAGCAATTTGGAAATTAAATTTTCAAAGGCTCTTTTACAAACCATCTGTGTTTTTATCTACGCCGAGTTCGACAACGTAATAGAAATAAATAAAACGAGGAATAATTTATACTACTTTGGAAATTGAAAATGAATAGAAATCATATACATTACATTTTATCAAAAGAAAAATCATTTTTTCGTGGCATATTTGCGTCTGATACTATTCCGATCTTGAAAGAAAAGTCTGCTATTGTTGTGAATACCGACACGTCATCTGAGCCATGATCCCACTGGTTAGCGTTTTACTTGGAAGACGGCAAAGTTAAAATTTTTTTATTCGTATGGAAATCCACCTGAATTTTATGGTCAACTGTTTCAAGGTTTCGTGTCTCGTTATTCCTCTGTGTTATGGAATTCGACACCGATGCAAAGTCTTACGTCTAATATTTGTGGAGCATATTGCATTTATTTTATTTTAAAACGATGCCAAGAACAATCTTGTATTCCATTGTAAGCAATTTATCTCAATGTCAGAAAAATGATTTTCGAATGTACCAATTTGTGAAAATAGGATATGGTGTAAGAATGATTTTTAAACAGTAAATAAATAAATTTATTAAAGATTTTTTTTGTTATTTAGTTCATTTTTTTGTTTTGTTTTAGTATAAATACAACCATTCACGACATTTTCAGTCATTGAACATGAATTCATTACATTTGCATCACCCGTGCACCGTTCTTGTCAGTGGAGCAATACGTTGTGGAGAGACACATCTAGTAAAGAAATTAATCGATTTTTAGATGATACATCCTTTTCCCCATAAAATCATTTGGTGCTATGGGACTCAAAACCTTTACAAACAAATGAAGAGTATGGAATTTCACAAAGGACTGCCTTCTAATATCAATAGTATTTCGAATACTGTAATTGTGATCGATGATCTAATAGCAGAACTTCCCAGCGACAATAAATCAAGCAAACGTTTCACTAAGGGAAGCCGTCATCTTAATTTAAATATAATTTTTATAGTTCAAAATATATTTCACAAAGGTAAAGAAATGCGAGATATTTCACTGAATACGCATTACATGTTTTTATTTAAAGATCGCCGTGATCGTGCATTTAGGTCGCCAGCCTCACCCAAACAATGTGATTTTTTTCGAGAAGTATATGAAGATGCTTCCTCAAAAGCATTTATCTATCTACTTGTTGATCTGATACCTCAAACTGATGATTCATTGCCCCTATGTACCGGACTTTTTCCGGGAGATAAATTTTCTGTATATCAGCCTCGTTAGTCCTTTCGTTACGGAAACACCATGACATCAGCAGTCATAGACTCTGAAGGATTTCAACTTTCTCCGGGACGTTTTATCGTCAAAGAGATGGCAGTGTATGCTGTGAATGATGATACTTTTTGTGGACGATGGGTTTTTAAATCGCCTCATACTTTTGAAAGTTTGAACCGTAGAAAGAAACACATCCTTGGATAACTAAATTCCTTCATCAAATCGAACGGAACGATGGTGAATTGCCTTATGATATCTTTCGCTGTGTGTTGACAGTCATATTCGAAACGTTTTCCTACATTTACTTGTACTATATAAGAAGGAGCAACTTCGCATTCAACATAATGAAGGATTTTTATCTTTTTTGCAACCATCTGCTAGATCTGGGATTAGTTCTCACATAAATAGAGTCTTAAATCAAAATGGTCTTAATACCCGAAGATCGGGCAAAATTTGTGCATCAATTATCTGATTTAGATACTAAAAGGAAGAAATGAAAGGAAGGATCTGATAGAAAGTGAGAAGGTAAACCAATATTTACAAATTCTTCAAAAATTTGTGAAAATACAATATAATCACCAGGAAATGCCAGAAACAACTGAAAGTCAAGAATTAGAAACCAGCATAAAAGAAACGGAAGAAGATATTATTTCGACAAAAATTTTAAAAGCTGCACCAGTTAGGTATTCAGAAACTCTAAAGAATATTTTAGATTTCTTAAAGGTTAACCATACAACAGTATCGTGGACTCCTGAAGGAGAAATTGTTTACAAGGCTCAGCGAATACCAAGAACTAACATTGTAAATTTAGTCACAGACTTACTTCGAAACAGAAAGAAGTCCACAACAGGAATAAAAGAATTTCAAGCAGCCCTAAAGGAAATGAACATCCTTGCTTCTTATATTATTAACCGAAAAATATTTAAAGCTAATGCTGTAACAAAAACAAAACAAATGTATGTAAAAAGAAACACATAAATAACATATTGATTTTCTTTTTTTTTTTTTTTTTTGTATTTTGCAATAAAAAATAGAAATTATATATAACAATGTTTCAATGTTTTTTTTCCTCGTGAGCACGAGGAAACAACATGATCATCAGCAACATTTTTTTATCGAACATTTTTTATCGATAAAATAATATGAGTAATCAAGTGAACATCATATGAAACAAAGTAAATGATATATTCATTTTGTTCTTTATATCCATATGAAAATGTAGAATAATCGTCTTGTATTATTCTCTTGTCGTAAACCATCCTGTAAATCTCTATTTTCTTTTTTACTAACCACTTTCCTTCTTTTGGCATCTCTTGTAATTTTTGTTGGGTTTTTAAGAAGAATTGTTCTTTTGTGATCCATATCATGAATTAATGCCTTCATGGATTCGAATTTTAATTTTTCTATATTCATAGAATTTAAAGTGAAGCCTCTGATTTTATAGCATGTTTCTCCACTTTTATCTCTCTCTCTCTCTCTCTCACACACACACACACACACACACGTCAATAATATATATATTACTGAACTTACATGAGTAATGAGATATCCCTTCATCTTTGCTAATATTAGCTCATCGCTGTTAAAATTTTTAAAGACTTGTTCTGAAATTTGTAGCAGTTTCAATCGATAGATGGCGGCACGAGTGTTGGGAAATTTAAATAGATTACATTGCCTCCCCTCTCTTCCATTGCATTCCCCAGGTAAAACTCATTACTACTTGCAATACATAGCATCAGACTGCAAGTGAAAATTTATTTTGGAGTTAGAATAGTATATGTGTAGAGGCCGATAATGTCTCTACAAATAATAATGAAAATGAACTAATAATTGCGGTGTAGCTAATGAAAATAATGCTAAGAATTGCAGTGTAGCTATAAAATGCGGTATATTGGACTATGAGAAGGGGCATGGAGTCACCCCGCTATCAATGGTACAGCATCGCGTTCGGAGTTCAAATCTAGTTCTGGCGGGTCAGTATCCAAGCAGTTATGAAAGGAAGCAACTCTAGAATGGGAGCTTGCCATCTTGGCACGTTGGTAGCAAAGTATTAAACAATATAAAAGAAAGCAGACTTTGCGACTCATAGCTTTAATGATGGAAATTGTTGTGATTAAAATATTTGACGAAATTACTTTAATATCTATTATAACAAATTTAATATGAAAGGTACTGCTGTAAATTATATATGCATGCAACCACTTAAAAACTTGTTGAAATTAGGGGAAAAGTCATATGATAATGAAAAAGATAGTATTTGACAGATATTTTTTTCAGTTTTACTATTAAAAACACTTGTAGAAATCTTTTTATGAGATATGGATTTCGGAACAGATAATAGAAAAACACCACTATTAGTTTATAATTTCTGATACTTAAACTAGCATTTATATTTTAAGGAGTTAGAAGAAAACTTCTTTTCATTTTGAACAGTACGTACAAAATTTCATCATGATTGGATAAAACGCACAAGTTCATTCTGTTTTATGTATATGGATAAGAGAAAATAAAACTATTAATTAAAGATTTCCATTGTGTTTGGTGTTTCTCGAAGTTTTTGTTGATACAAGCCTTGACTCGTCTTCCTTTTCTTTTCAGTCACGTGACACCCTTACAAGAAAGGAAGTTTCTTCTCTGAATGCGCTGACGAGTCGTGCCTCTCTTCTGACGACATATTTCCCACGTCGGTCCCTCCTCCCATGGCCTCCATCTGTGAAGTGTCAAAAGAATCTGCCATCATTCCGCCGAAAGCTACTTATAAATGGCCTCCAATTCTTGGCTGGTATCTTTCTTCTTAGGGTACAGGAAGTTTGCTTTTGATAGCTGACGATCTTCTGGAAATGAATCTTGGGCCTCACGTCATTAAGAGGTTGAGATTGAGAACCATACTCGTTAACATGTTTTCACCCGTTGGGATCGAGTCAAAGAAAGTTTTTCGTTGAAAGGTTGTAATTGAGATGCGTTGCATGTGGGAAAAATTATTTCGGTGTGTTCACGTGGAAACAGAAACAAAAATGCTGTTATATGTATCATACTAATTCTGGTTTTTATTTACTTTTTCTTTGATAAAGTAGAAAGTAATGCAATGGTGGAAATTTTTGAATAGAGATTTTGTTAGATCGCCTCTTTTTGGGCCATCTAAAACCGAAATGTCATTTTAGAATTTTATAATATCATTCAACTTGCTACGAACTTAAAAATGAAATCAACTGGGCAATCAAACTTGACATGTGATCAAAGCCCCAATACTGCCGAAGCCTGTCAAATTTATACAAATTCCTTAAAGGAAATTATCTGTCTCTCCGCCAGTTTATTTTTGGACAGCTCGAAAATGCAATGAATATGCATCGAAGAGTGGATGGGCATATAATTTTATCACTTAAACAATAAACACTTTTGATCCAGATCTATTAAAAACTGACTATTAATAGACTGTCTATATTTTTGAGAGTCTTTTGTGTAGTGTGACTACAATAATTGAAAAACAAAATAATTTAGAGAAATGAAATTTGTTACAGAATCTTAAAGCATACGTATGTACTAAAATAAAATGCAACGTTTTTTCTTTAAATACCATTTTGCAAATTCCAACTAAGTCAATTTAATTGAAATACATAAGAAATTGATATTGATAAAAAAAATATTCTGGAACCTTCTAGATGACTTCCTCAATATCCTCAAAAATTATCTACTCCATTTCCGAAATTTCATTTTTAATAGTCAGAATCTATCGAAAAGTTATAATCAACCAGCAATGACGGCCTTCCCTAAACTTTTCCGCATATTCACTAATAAAGATGACATCTCAAAGGACGCCTTGCGTGGTATTGGCGTAGAATAATTACGAAATATTTACCTTAGGGTGAATTTAGTTTTTTTACTGGATCTATCTTGTTATCCTTAATGAGTATTTTTTTACTACTATTGATTCCTGGCATGCGGTTAAAAATATTCAAAAATCTAAATTGGATTTTAAATGTGTTCTTCCTAGCTGAATGAAGCAAAAATTTGACATTTCTGGCCACAAAATAACAAACCAGAAATTATACATTTATAGCTTCCGCTTATACATGCGTATGAAAGTACACTCCTGCTCAAAAAATAAGCAAAAAATGCCCTAAGCTGCCAGAATGATCGCTAAATGAATGGCCGACGATCGCATTGCTCGGGTAGAACTCGCCCGTATTTGCAAGACGTCTATATGGTGTCTATACGATATCGGATTTTGATAAAAAAAAAATTCTCGTCTCTGATGGAATAGTTTTTTCACAAATTCGCCATGGCGAACTCTCACAGCGACTTTGTGCAGACGATGGTTTCAAATAATCGACCTATAGTGGCGTGATATCCTAAAAGTCTCTTCCCAGGTGATGTTATGCGAATAAATTTTAAGAATTTAACATGAATCACCTGGCGTGTATTGGATTTTGGAATTATCGAGTAAGACGTACTATCATATATTTCTTAGAGAAACGTGTATTACGTATTTGTAAATAGTATAGTATTTATTCAAAATATTGAATAAAAAAGCTAATTTTTGTTAACTCCGTTCGAACTTGTAAGTAACCTGAAACATGGAGTTGTATTTGATATTATTAGCGCAAGCTTTAAGCGACCATAAATCGGAATAAATACTTAGATTAATACTGTTAATCTCTCTATTTCAATAAGTATTGCACCTTCACCTTTTAATTCAGTTATCGTCATTTTTTTCGAGTTCGTATTTTTTCCAAGTGATTTTAACTTTAATTTTTGTTATATTTTATATCGTGTATTCTTAATTTCTTGCAATCTTTTCCCCCCTTCCTTTTCCTTTATAATTTTTATCCTTTTGTTAACAATTTCAAATATTCAAATGAAAAAAGTTTTAAAAAGTAGAAAATTACGATTTTATTTTTAGTATTGCAATAAAATTTGGTAAATATTTTTGTTTTGACTTCAGGTTAAAAAATGATT
This sequence comes from Argiope bruennichi, assembly GCF_947563725.1. Classification (NCBI taxonomy): domain Eukaryota; kingdom Metazoa; phylum Arthropoda; class Arachnida; order Araneae; family Araneidae; genus Argiope; species Argiope bruennichi. The sequence continues at coordinate 127,520,718 of NC_079155.1, read as the reverse complement.
AGCCGAATATATTTATTGTAAACTTCGAAAAAAACTTCTTTAAAACTCGCGCTTAAAATTATTTCACAAATCATAAAATAGTAACATAAATTTTACTCCCATTAGTTTGAGTTATTTTTATTTTTCTCTATTATCCTAAACATTATTCTGAAATTTCCTTACATATTCCCTTATCAGATCGAAAACATTAGCATATTTATGAAATTTCTTATGGTTTTTACTCGTTAATGACACATCTCTAATTGCCAACAAATATTGTATTCGTACTTTTAAAAGAAGTGAAAGTTCAATCATTATTCTAATGAAAAAATATATTTTCTAGGTTCGTCAGTCTGGTCAAAAAGAGAAAGTGAACTTGAAGAAAAGTATATGTATAATTCTTTACACATAATCAAAAATTCAATCATACATAAATATAATATCTATATAGGTGTGTGTGTGGATTTTTAAAAATTTCTAACCCTTCAACTATTACAAATATTGTAAATAAAGTATATATAAATCTTGTTTATAAATGACTTTGTGTTAATATTATGTATTCATGAAAGACATAGTTTCAGGATATTGCTTCGGTGTACAAGTCATTACAGAAAATTCAAATTTGGAGTAAATTATTATTACGCTTTTTATTAGTAAAATATTATTTAATGAAGGTCATTACAAATGAATTATGTTTCACAGTTGTTTTCCAAACCCCTAAAAAATAAAAGAGGGGAAATGATAGACTTTTTTTGCATTTTTAATATTAGTTTATTACTCAAATTAAGAGCAACAGAAAAGCAATTCTTGTTAAAAACATTTATGATGAAGAATATAAAATCATGTTATGGAATACAAAACTTCTATGACAGAAAGTAACTTTATAAATAAATAGTAAATAACAAGAATATAAGAAATTTCGCATAATTTAAAGAAGCGTTGCATTTTTATGTATGGAATTTTTATGAAATATGCTTTTGAAATATTCAAACTTAATCATAGATTTTGAAAATATTAGAAATCTGCAGTAAATTATTATTCTGTGCTAACAAAATGCTGTCTATTGAAGGAATATATAATGGGAATTATACAATTGGAAGTTTTACACAGTTTGCATTTTGCACAGTTTGCACCAATGCATTTAAAGGGGGGGGGGGATTTTTTTCATTTATCTCATTCATTTTTTTAAATAATTATTTGTTTATTGCTCAGATTAAACAATATAAAAGTATATAGTAAAGAAAAAAAAATTTTGCAAGAATTATTATTATTTTTTTTATTTTCATGAAATAACTGTTAAAATTAACAGATAAGGTAGAGGCAATATTAGAAATTTAAAAGTATATGTGTGTGTATGCGGGCGCGCGTGCATGTGTGCATCTATCTATATATATTCCCCATACATTAAACAATGAAATAAAATTAATAGGAAATGAATCTTATATATAGATAGATGTAAAGCTGATCAAATTAATTTTAACTCACCGTTTTGCATGTGTACTGTCTTTTTGTGTTTGTTGCTTATTTTTTTTAGCTGGAGTATATATTCCGATAGGTGGTCAATCCCTTGTTAAATTTGAATTAAAATTTGATAGGTTTTTAGAATATAAATGTTAAATTTGTGTACTGAATTGAACCCCTCTTCGTTTTGTAGTTATTGTGATATTTTATATTCGAACAGCGGACAGGCAGATTTCGTTTGAAAGGATTTTTGTACAAAATTTGAAAGAAATCTATAAATTTTGTGCAAACGAGGTATACCAAATATCATCCGCCAACTAAAAAGATTTTTTAGCTATCTTTGTTGCAGATAGACAGACAGACATAATGTCGAAAATGAGTTTTTCGAACTCATCGAAATCTAAAACGTGGAGATTCGTCAAAATCCCAATTTCTAATTTTCTGATGATTATTGTATTTTTTCTATACTTTGTATACGAAAAAGTAATACCAACACCAAAAGAATGTATAGAACCAGCTTTGGTTTATCACAGGCACATTTCAGAATTTTTAGTCGATTGCATTCTCATAATTCTGTTGACTAAAAGAGCTATTTTGTAGTAGTTGTTGTTGTTCATGCTTCCAAGCACGCAAAGAACGCAAGTGGAAGATTTTTGAAAATTTGAACAGTAAACGGATTGAACATATGCGTTGGTCTAAAAGCAGCAAATTTCGTCAATTTTTCTTGAAATTTCTGATGTTCGAGACCTCCAGAATTGTCCTAAATATTAATTATTGCGAGACGGAATGACTGTGCTTCATAACAAGGGATATCCCCTTTTCATAATATAAACGCAACGGGCCCTAGAAAGAAGTATTTGCTAAGAAAAGAGAAAGAGAGAAAACTAGAACGAAAATTTTTCGACCAACAATATAAATATCTATATTTATCAAAGTGAAAATCCATAAGTAGTTTCTGTGCCATTGAAAATAAATCACTCTGCAGGTTTTGCTTACGAGTACTATATACAGCATAAAGAAATGTTGAGTCATTTCGAAACAAATATCTAAATAATCAATCTAAAATTAATCAAAAACTTTAACGGATATTACTCTCTGCTTGGTCTACAAGTGGTATTGTCTTCCTTTGGAAAGATGACAAGTGAAGCATGTTGAATAGGGTGGAACGAAAAAAAAAATCAATTTTTGATTTTTAATTTGTAATAGCGCGGAAAAGTTGCCTTTTGGTGTAGATAAAATAAATTATAAAGATGAAAAATATTGGTGTAGGTCTTGAAGTGCCGCAAAGACGTAAAGTTTTATAAAATTGAAATTTTTGTTACATTTTAAAGTTATTTTACTAAATACTCAACTTTTGACTTTTATTTTGTAATAGCGCGGAAAAGTTGTATTTTGGTATAGATAAGATAAATGAAAATTATAAAAAGTATTAGAGTACATCTTGAGGTGCCGCAAGGACGTTACGGTTTCATAAAAACACACTTTTTGCAATTGTTTAAGGATTTTTGTGTACCTCGATTATGAAATAAAAAGCTTTAAATATACGTTGTCATATGAATAAAAATATAAAAACAGTTTTACTATTGCACTGGCATGGCATTGAGTCTTCGCCGGAGCGGTTGTTATTGAGGTAATGGCCGGACAAATCTTTTTTTATATTTGCATCAAAAGATTGTTCTGGAAATTGTGTTTACAGCTAAACAAAGAATGGAAGAAAATTTGCCCTTGCCACTCCTTGCATAATGTTTTGTCACCGAAATCATAGGGTTTCAACCGGGGTGAAGAATTTGAGAGCATCCGAAACTTTATTGCTTGAAAAAAGGCTTGAGCTTAGTTTGGTTTAGTTTAGTTATATTAACATCCCGTTTTAACCCTTTAAAGGGCCATTTTTCTCTAGTCATATTATGTTAAAATATTTTTAGACTTGAAATTAGAATAAGAAAAGGGATTCATTTAACTTATTAGATAAATTTAATTTGATTAATTAATTAATTTTGTTAATTAATAACTAAGCAACAAATCAAGACATCATTTTGTGTGAGATAAGGAACTGAAGTATCTTAGTTTCTGTTTCACTAAAACAATTTGTCAGAACTTATGCCAAACTACATAATTTCATACAAAGATTGATAAATTTGGTGGGAAGCATACTTCCCACGCTTCTAGAAAGGGTTAAAGTAACACTAGGCTATTTTGGGACGGACCTCGTCATTTTGAACCGCTGACGGGAAAAAGGCCTGAACCAAGGAAATCCTTGCAATGGAGTAAATTTTTCAGTAAATTAACTGGTAAAGACAATACCAGGAGGGAGTGGTGAAACAAAGTGAGGAACGAAAAAAATATAAAATGGGGATTTAAGAAGGGGGATTTCGTATTAATGCTTGCTACTGATCATTTCGAAATACAGTGGTCCTGGTATGATTCAGAGTAAGAGCTCGGAGACAAAGTATGTGGTAGAATTACCGTGTCCCTTATTTAATGTTCTGAAAAGGTATCATCAAAGACCAGAAACGGTCAATTTGGACGAATTAAAGATATAGAATGCGTCACGGAGAGATAATGATTTTGATTTCCCACACATCGAGTTTAATAAAAATATATATAACTTCCAAGAAATTAATGCTATGAGAGAAAGTTTAGAGCAATCGACCCTTTAAGGTGACTGTGAGATAAATGCGGCTTTTCTAATGAATCTGTTTTAATTTATTTTGCAATCAACATTCAATATTCACCTATAAACCACTCATATCAAACCCTTCTCATAAGTTAAAGGAAATTTTAAAGTCAGGGGAATAGTAGATCTGAAGATTATAGGAGTAAGGAAATCTGATGGCACTTCTCCGGTAATTCACCTCAAAGCTCCTGGAAAAGGATCCTAAATAGAGTGTTGACTACCACCGTTGGAATGAAATCATTCGAATAGAATCTTTCACTCATCCAATCATAGGAATAAGTTGAATGTGTTGCTTCTACCTATTATATTACCATTCTGGATTTCGCAAAGACTTTCTGGTAAATTTTTTTAAGTATAAATGCCCAAAATTTAGCTGCATTTAGCACCAATTTTTGCACTATAATGAATTTTGGGTCAAAAGCTGCTCCAAATGTTTTCAGTAGGTTTATAGCAGAGTTATTGTGGAATAAGAAGAATTGCTGCTCCCTACCTAAATGATATTGCAGTATTCTGACCTACTTGGGAGGAACATTTAAAACACTTGGATTGCGTATTTAAACATAGAGAAAAGGGAAGACTAACCATTGAATCACCCAAACCCAAATTTAGGTAGAGGAAAATAATTTGAGTTATGACCTTTTCAAAAACAAACATGCAAATATAAAAATGTGCATGGGGCAGATAGAAACGCTTCCCCTTGGTGGAATTAGTTTAACACTTAGTGTAATCAAATACTTAGTATTAGCACCACCTCTTTATATTCGCACCAGAGTTCCATATACAGATTGGCCGCAGACGGTTTCTTGGAACCAAGAGAGGTCTAAAAAGTGAAGATTTATTTCATTTTCTCTTTCTGCATTTCACATACGGAAAAGTGAAAACGGTAAAATGTTGTGATTAATGGAAGTTTATTTTCCACTTTCAAGATTTCTATGCCAAATGAAATATCCAATTATGTCATAATGGAAATTCTTCCCTCAGCTACTCTTTTTTTTTCTTTGAAAAAGAAATGATTGATGTCTAAAGTCATTTTCTGCAATCGAAAAGTTCAACAACATATTATGTTCAATCGATTTTGGGAAAAATTTGTTTCCTCTTTTTTCCCCATTTACTTACTTTTTTTTTACTTTTTCAGTATTGATTATTCATTACTTCAACCGTTTCTTCCGATAATCGACGATTGCAGGTTCCTCTGCTTTGATAGAATGGATACAAAGTCAAATTATATTTTTACTCTCTGTTTTTAAATACAAGGGAAAAGAAGGTAGACATCGTCCAAGAATTCCATCTTGATATTTTGCTCGATTTTTTGAAAGGAATATTCGGAATAACATATATCTATGAAAGCGATAACATAAAAGCACTACGAGTTAGAAATGCGGAAATTAGAAATATATTCTTACTTCAGATCTAGAGATAGTAAAAAATAAGTATCCGTCAGTAGGAAGTCTGCTTGTCCATGTGCATTTGAGTACTTTAATTCAAAAACGCAACATGTTATATAAGTGAAATCACGTATAAAATTTTATACCAAATACACGTATAAAATTTCTATTTGCAGATTTTTGGATATGAAAATTCTGAGTCATATATATTCTTTTGGATATGACAAACTAGAGAAAGGAAATTAGTATAATATCTTCACATCGAAATTACTATTTTGAGTCAAATTTGAATCCTGTTGCCAAAATGGAAGAAATTCAATACGTACTCGATTCCGTAGAATAGCAACTCAATTTAACCTTTTTCTTTGGGATACAAAAACCGACGAGATGAGCGACTTAGTACAGAAAGAATACCTGTTCAATGCTTCATTTTTAGTTTTTATTCAAGATCTGACTGATATTGCTCAAAGAAATGTAAACTCTTATTTATATATTTCGTAAGAAAATATGGAGAATTGAAATCTCACAGATTTTCATCGTTTTAAAATAATATCATCTTAAATAGAAAGGGTTGAGAAATAAAACATATAAGTAAACGAAAATGAATTTTATGAAATGAAATTTTATGACGAATTAACGGTAATTTTCGAACCGCACAAAATAACATTTTTTTCTCTTTTAAATACAAAGAAATAAGAGAAATGACAATAAAAACTGTATATTCTCATAAAATGAATATTTTAGCCAGTGTTGCTCAAGATAAAATTTATATATATTTTTTTACTCAAAAAAATTATTTGTTTGATTAATTTCTATAAAAGTATAAATAAAACTTTTATCACACCTCAGTGGATGTGAACATAATTTAAGTACGAATCGTACGAAGAAAAGTCTTCTTAGTATTATTCCTCGACAAATTCCATAAAATAAAAAATTATTAAATTAACCCACTTGACAGCCAAATATTATTTTTTATAACACTTTCTTTCCAACTTTAATTAAAATGAAAAAAAGTTTGAAAGGAAACTAAAATGAAAAAGAAATAAAAGGAATTAAAATTGAAATGAAAATGAAATGACATTTAGAGAAATATACAATATGAGAGAAATATACAATAGAGAAATAACAAATATACAACATGGAATATGAAGACGGCTGTTTTTCAGCAGTGAGTTTCACTAATTGCCGAGCTTTAAAAGTAGTTGAAACAGTTTATAAAAAGCAAAAAATACTAAGCAATTTTCAAGTTAAGAAAAAAGAATTACTATCAATAAGATAAAATAAATTTTTATTCAAAGAATTCATAATTGTTTTTAAAATAGTTTCTTTATATTCCGTTTGCTAAACAAATCTTGAGCATTACCATGTTCATTGTCGCAATACTGAGCAGGAGCAGAAGAAACAATCTTTAATTAATAAAAAAATAATTATTTCATTGTCACAAAATTTTCTTTAATGCCTTCCTTATGCTCCAAAGTGTTTAAAGAGAAATAGTACGTTCATTGGCTAAAAGTAGGATATGGAATAGAAGATTTGGCTATTTAATTTTATTTATGTAGATTATGTTAATGTTTTTATCCTTTCATTTTTTATTTGTTTAGTTGTTCGCTTTGGATATAGAAGTATTTTTTTTACTCCAGCTTTTTTACTGGGACAACTATTCGAAAATAACTGAAATGTTAAGAACAATCAAGTTATCTTTGTCTAGGCAAGATATCTTTAAAAAAGTAGTTACTTCAGTAAATTAAAGGAAAAAATAGCTTTTAAAATCATTCTTTTGTTATTGAATTTAAAAATGTTGCATTTTGATTATTTCTGCTCCTTAGCATTTTTATATTTAGCTCATTATTAAGAAAATTCAGAATCAGTTTTGATCATATTTATCAGCAAGTGGCGCTCCGCGTATGAAACCAAAATTAACTTAATTAATCGATTAATAGTAATTAGACTCTGAAAGAAACTTCTATATTTACAAGAATGAAATAATTGAAGTTAAATAAAAGTGTACAAAATGAAGATATTCAGAATTTGAAAAGTATATAATATTAGAGATGGAACCTGCTTCGGCTGTATTTTTGAAGTGCCGGATTCCATCATTTTTAGATGTGACGAACTGACCTTTTATATATTATTAAGTTATTATATCCTTGAACATTGCAGTGCTGTAAAACAAATTTAGCGTACAAAGAACTTTAATAAAATTTGAATATTGTAGCACCTCTTTTTCCTCTTGTGCAGAGAGTGCCCCTTGTGGCGTTTTGCAGAAGACAACCAGTTGCACCCTGCACCCTGAGATCTGCTTTTTCCCCATGTGCAACCCTTGCGCTAACGCAGAATGCTTTCGGCTGGAAACCATGGAATCCTTCCACCATACTGTTCTTTAACCTAATTTTCTTCGTGTACCTGTTGTAATGTTTGTGAATTTTGTAGTGTAGTTGTGTTTGTGAAGATTAAAAATAGTGTATTTAAAACCGGGCAGTTCCTGAGAAAACCACAACACACCACTATAATATTAAATTAAATCAATTGAGAAATATTTACAAATATTGAATTTTTAAAGAATAATTTTTAAAAATATATTTTAATCATTTTTAATTTACATTAGAACAAATTTGATCGAAAATCACATTTAAGCTAGACAATCATTTTTTATCAAGTGAAAAAATGGGAAATTTTATTTTGGTATTGAGTTTTGCGACATCGAAAAAATTTGATCAGATATAACGACCATGGGTCTCGAAGACTAATGACTGTGGGAATTTATTTTAAATCGGGATTGTAAGAAGCATAAAATATCAGCAAGCATTCCAAATTCCCTACACTTGAGTTTAATTTTGAGCTCCCACTATCTTCTTTTATTTCTATTCACATTATTGAAATAACTTCTGTTTCAAGATTATAGCAGGAAACTCAGTCTACTTTTTCTCAATATATTTCGGATGGTTCAATTCATCAATGCATTTCATTTAATTAAATCTGATTTAAAAATCCAACAGTTGGTAATCAAAATTTATATTGCAAAATAAATATGTTTTTACATGATAAAATCTGAAATTTGTGTTACCAGATTTCAGTAACTTTTTTTTTCTGTTTGTATCATAATTTTGATAATTTACGGCGGTAATTGCGAAAACTGTTATATAGAGGATTTTCTTTTACACCATCTTAAAATTTAAAGAATAATTTATTCAATAATGCGAGTTTTACTTCTATGTTCTTTCTCTTTTACTTCAATAACTTTTTGTAATTTTAATTATATTCGAGAGAGTGACTTAGAAAGATACACTTTATATTTTCTTTCTTTCTGAGTGGCAATATTACATTCATCCGTATAAATAAAATCCCTCTCGTTCTTCTCCCTTGAATATTCTTTGTGTGAAGAAGTAACTTTAATACAGACTTACAATTTCGCAATAAGAATCAAATGCCAACTTTCATTCACATTATTCGAGTTATCGTTTATTCCTATACATGTTATGCATAAATACTTCCCAAACTCTGCAGAGCCAGATTCCTCGTTGGGAGTACATAAAAGATGCCCAAAGAACTGTACCTGTACGGCACGTAATTTCCTAGAAAAATAGAGAAACAAAGTATGACGTCACATTTGGTGTAAGAAAACATTTTATTTGACACATGAACGGCACTATTTGCAAATTACGAAGGCAGATGTTCAAAGTATTCACCGTGCGTATCGAGGCAAGCTTGAGCGTGCAGTGGAATGGATGCTTGCTCACATCGCAGCAGTGCGGTTCCCATAGAAGTACAAGCAGCATGCAGACAAGCGATTAAGTTCGTTTATGTAGTTACTATTTCTCGATACACCAATTACTTGAGATGGCCCCATAGGGAAAAATCCAACAGTGCAAGATAAGGCGATCTTGACGGCCACAAAACTGGACTCCCATGGAGTTCCATGGGTGTTCCATATCCAGCCAATCACGTATAGAAGCACAGAAATACACCAGAGCTCCATCGTGTTGGAACCAAAGGCCTTGTATTGGCCTAAGGGTATACCATCAAGAAACTCGGATAACACGTTACGGAGAAATATCAAGTAGGAATGTCCCGGGTGCCATTCAAGCAACAGATATGGTCCAAACAGGCGATCTCCGAGTATGCCAACCCACACATTTACAGACCAACTTTCCTCATGTTCCTGCGCGCGGATTAAATGAGGATTAAACCGGGACCACATATGTCAGTTGAATAAAAAATAAATATGATTTAAAGCCTTTTAAATGCGAGTTAATTGACGGGTTCACATCATTCCTACATGAGAGCATGCATGACGCGATATGAGCGCAGAACATTTTGAGCATCATCGCCTGGAAAGATATGGAAATACTGATGTCCACTGCAGGGTTTTTCCCTTGCACCGTCTGTCACGACATACTTTGTTTTTCGTATTTTCCCCAAAAACTATGTAATGTACAGGCACAGTTATTGGGACATTTTTTTTATGTATTCCCAACTAGGAGTCTGGCTGTGGACAGATATATATGCTGACCTATATAAACACAGAAGTAATTTCGAAAATGGTTTCTACACAATCGGGGAAATCAAAAACAACAAGAAAGTTCATCGAAATTCGAAAAGGAATTTTTTGACAATCACAATATTTTATAAATACTTTGTATAAGAGCAGGAAACTGGCGGTGGTATTTTCTCTTCGAATTTTATGTATAAGTACGTTTAAGTTTCTTTTGCAGTGATGAGAAAAGAGTACACTTTGGGACATGTTTTCTTTGGCCTGCAACGTCGTGACAGTACTTTTAAATGAGTTTAGACAAAATTTTGCTTTTCTGAATTAATTTAACAGCTGATAATAATTTCCTAAAATTTTTAAGAATAATTTAGATTTGGGTTACTGACTATTTACAAAATTTCAATTTAAAAAAAAAACACCTCCAAAGGTGATTTCAGATTTCTAAATTGCAGCTCAAAATTGTTCCTCCATAAGACAGGATGTAAACTTTCAAACTTTTCCAAAATTAATTTTTATCTACCTGTGTCGACGATTATTTTCAGAAATTCAATTTCTTTTTTCTCAGGGAGAAAAACACTTTATGGAATGCAGATATGATTTTCTACAGCATTATTGCTGATCTTTATTCCCTGGTGAAAATATCACAAATGGCAAAGCTCGCACGGATCTTTAATAAAAAACATTAATTGGCCTTATTTCTCTGGAGAATCATTGCAATTTTCATTCGTGCTACAAGATCAATGTCTGGTCCTCTTTCCATGGCAAGAAGCAATCACTAAAAATAAATAAGTTTGACAGAAACAACGATTCAATTTAGAAAAGCATGTGTTTCTTCTGGTCTAAATTTTTAAAACGTCTGAGAGAATTTCTGACTTTTATTTTTTTTAAAAATTCTTGCTTGCTCCAAAAATTTGAGGAAGAAATCAAAATTATGTCATGCACTTATGAATGGGCTTACGCGACAGAGAGCATCGAGGTAATATCGCCTGTTTTAAGCCTTTCCGTTTTTGAAGCTTTGTTTCGTAGTAAAGCTGCAGTATGGAGCCCCCCTCCCCCCCTATTTTTGTTTTGTTCTGGAATTATGGTTATTTGTCGACTGAGACACCATATGCAATTTTGATGTCGTCTCAATTTCATTCATCTTGCTTTTTTGTAATATAAACATTCAAAAACGCACGAATAGACGAGCAGATAAAAAGTCAAACCCTTTGAATTTTCAAAACTATTAGTTTTGAGCATTTAATAAAATTCGATGCCCATATTTCTGGTGATAAAGCAATCCGCAACCGCCGCCAGTAATTATCGTACTCACAGGCAAAGGACAGATTTTTCCGGAAAATTAAGCTCAAAATTTAATAAAAATACACAATTTCGGGAAAAGAACCACTCACTACATTTATCTTCCAGGCTGATTATTTTTAGAGTCCATCTGCCTACAGACAAAAGCAATTCATAAACTAACATTTCTTTGCATGATTTTTTTTGTAAAATAAATTAAGGTGATATAATATATGCTTTAGATTAAAGGAAAAACGTTTAAAAAATCCTAGTGTAAATATATAATATAAGATACTTAAGAAACAGTGTGATGGAGATATCCATCATCATGCAAATTTGCATGTTAAGCTCAGTACAAAACCTTCAATCTCCCTCTCTTCTAAATTTCTCCACTCATTATCGCTTTAATTAGCAAAAAAATCTTAGATCAGTTATTAAAAAATATTCAAGAAATAGCACGTTTCTTCCAACACAATAAACAGAGGAATGGCAAGTTCAAACCCGTTATAATGATTATGATATTTGATTTTTTTTACAGTTACCTTCCTTATTACGTAACAGTTGTGAAAAGTTGCCAGCAATAACCAATTTATATTACGCCTGCTTTGAGTACAATTTTTTGTTCATTAAATGCTATGAAGGAAATTTCCTTCAACATGCAAAGAAGGGTTAAATAGCATTCAGATATCCTCTGACATTACAACAGAGGTCAGCCATTTAATAGCTTAGGTTCAAAATTTGATACACATCTAAGACTGTGATGAAAAAATGATGTGTCTAATGGCATCCATTCTTGTTCTCTGCGTTTTAGACTTTTCTATTCACATGCACATGAGCCAAAAGAAAGGCAGACAGATTTCATCCATCATTTGAAATGCACATACAATTTTTATGCAAAGTCGAACCAAGTAGCACATATCAAATTTTATTTTTCTAACTCCTTTCGTTTATGAGTTATCGTGCTCAAAGACTGAGAAATAAGCATAATACCAAATACACTTTCAAAGTGGTCTGAAACAACGTATATACAAATTCATACAAATCATTTCTCTTCCCGCACCATAAAAAAAAAATCCTATCTCACTTGGAATGACGAGGTCTCTAAAGACAATTCCACATAATCCTGTTTTTGCAATTTCTTGCGAGGAATATATGCTACTTTTCCAACTTTATTAACTTATTTTCTGAAAATTCTGTCGACGTTGGAATTTCCGCCGCATTTACAACCTAAGGGACCGAGATATCAGCCCTTCGTTATAATGACCACTTCCACGGGTGACCTCTCCGAAATAAAATTAGCCGAAAACTAAAAGTGGCTCTTCTGTAATTGCCTCATAAAAGACTTCTCCAGTCGATCATCTTAATGTGAGAAACGTTTTCTTTTCCTTTCCCCCTCAAATTGATTGTTTTTGTCATCTTCCAATTTTCTGTCACGATCAGCACATTCTCTCCCACCCACCCCTCTGATTATCTTCTTCGAATCTTAACTTCACTGCAGACAAAGACAGTTTTTAGGACCTTGCTCTTCCCAACTCGTTTTTCGCTTCCTCTTCATTTCATCTCCCCTCCCCAGCACACTGAGACCCATTCCATTTTGAACAGGAAATGACATCAGCAGGTTTTCAAATCGTCTTCATATCACTCTATCTTTTCCCTCCCTCCCTCTTCTTTTTTACCACCTTGTCGTAGCAAAGGGGCGAGAGTGTTTCATTGGAAGGGATTTATAAATCTGTCGGTTGAAGAGGAAGTGTCGATTTGAGCTAGATTTGTTTGATTGGTCTTTCCTTAAGGATGGAATAATGTTGCGATTCGATTGAAACTGATTTCCATTCAACCAGCAGTAAGACATTAATTGCTTACGCATTTTTTTTTCTCTCTCGTGTACGAGGTATAGAAAAAATTATAATAGTAAAAAAAAAAAAAATCGACTTAAATGAATCGCCCCATTTTAAATCTCCCTGAGTTCGAAAACATTTTAGCATTATGTCTGTTTTATTATTTACTTGCCACCTTTGGCGACAGCCGGTTCGCCAATCTTAATGCTCGTTAAAATTTTAATAATTAAATATTTTATGCAATTCCTATTTTAATAACTTCTTCATCGAAATATTTTAAAACTTCAGATTTTGATAGTCATATAATTCACTCATAATATTATAAAGGCCTTCAGTCATAACGTAATATGTATCTCTCTAAGTTTCTGTTAGCTCCCGTAGAATTTATGCTTTAAATTAAAGTGGAAAGTATGAATCTGCAATTAATATAATAATATTTTTTACTGAAACAAAGCATTTTTTATAATATGATTAATGAAAGCAGAGTCACTGAGCGTTTAAACTTTATTGCACTAAAGAATATATATCTTAATTTATGTGATATCTCAAGAATTTGTCAACAAAATTTTCTCAGATTTATCATGAGCAGATCGATTAATTAATAATGTTTAATTTTAAATGCATCAAACACTAAGAAAATAAACAGAATCGTTTAAAATAATCGGTCGAAAACAGGTTAAAATAAACTACTTAAAAAACGATATACTTAAAACTATAAGAATATGCAAATATATATAACTCACATAAATACAATTTAATTACAAAAACACACAACTAACCTAAAAATAATTTAAATCAACTCCGAATACGTTGAAAATCAGTTGAATCCATTGTAAACAATCAGAACAAAACGCGCATGCGTGAATTTTCAACGCCAGTTACGGTAACGTAAATGCGTGAATTTTTCTACGCCAGTTAGAGTAATGCTATGCAGATTAGAAATTTTTAATTTCCTTTATTCTGTTTTATTTTAATTCAAAAGTACTTCAGAATGAATCTGAATGATCGATTAATTAATAATGTTTAATTTTAAATGCATCAAACATTAAAAAAATAAACACAATCGTTTGAAATAATCAGCCGAAAAATGTTAACCCTAGCCTCATCAGTGTTGGAAAAAAAAACTGAAGCCTTACTCATTTGGCGGTGGGGAAAATGAAGATTTTTTTGGCGGGAAAGTTAATTTTTAATTAATAATTAAAATTCTAATTAAAAATTCAAAACAAGGGACCCCAGGTGCAAATTCCCGACCTACAAGGTATACATGTACGAAATTTGGTAGCTGTAGGTCAAACGGTCTGGCCTGTAGAGCGCCAACACAACTCTTGGCGATACTTGAAACTGACGCCAAGGATATTGATAAACTTCACGTATTAAATTCACAACTAGAGGATAAATTTTCTCGTTTGGATGAGATTCAAAATGAAATATCCTCATCACTGTTAGAAGAGAACACGGCCGAATACGAAACAGATTTTGAAGCGGTTGAAAATTACCGAGATAGATATCTCGAACTGAAAACGAAAGTGACGACATTCTTGAATAAAAATTCCAGATGTGTTTCAGAATGTTCTTCAAAAAATAATGCTGCGAAATTGAAGCTTCCAAAATTTGAATTGAAGAAATTTTCTGGTGATCCGAAAGAATTCCTCACATTTTGGAGTATTTTTTCTAAAATTCATGAATCGGATGAGTTATCTGAAATCGATAAATTCCAATATTTATATCCAGCGATGGTGCCTGAATCCAAAGCTGCAAGATTGGTTTCCAGTTTTCCAATAACATCTGAAAATTATTCTAAAGTGGTTCAACAGCTGAAAATAAGATTTGGTAGAGAGGATCTTTTAGTACAGATCTATGTGCGAGATCTTCTTTCTCTTGCTATGAAGAAAGCTACTACCGAAAAGAATTCTTCTGATTTAGCGAGCCTCTACGACATGTTGGAAACGAAACTAAGAGCTTTGGAAAGCTTGGGACGCACCAAAAAAAATTTGCGGACTTCCTGGAGCCTCTTGTCGAATCATGTCTGCCTGAAAGTGTTCTACGTGCCTGGGAAAGAAGCCGAGTTTTGGAAGATAATGATGACTCTACATGTCAAAGATCTCTTGGAAAAATTAATGTATTTTGTGCGTCATGAAGTAGAATCTGAGGAGATGATAAGTTTAGCTCGAGAGGGATTTGGTAAAAATAATGGAGTAGTTAAACGAAATAATAATAAAAATATAGTTGCAGATGTCCCGGATGTAGCAACGGCAGCCATGTTAGTAAGTACAAATGCTTCTCATGATGGGATACCCAAAGGTAAGCCAAATTGTGTATTTTGTGAGAAATCTCATTTGAGTTCCGATTGTCTTTTGGCTCAAAAAATGACTTATGATGAAAAGAAGCAAAAAATTGTTTAAAAAGGGAATTTGTTTTAAATGTTTAAATTACGGCCATATTAGTAGAAAATGCAGAGTTAAACTGAAATGTTTAAAATGTAATAAGCAGCATGTAACTTTAATGTGTTCTGATAAAAAAGAAATTCATTCATTTAAAACTAATGAAAGCAGTGAAGTTGCAAATAACCTGTCGAATAATAATTATAATGATAAAGTACATTTGCAAACTATCTGGGTAGAAATTTTAGGTCAGGGAAATAAAATGAGTTCGGGGACTCTTAGACAGTGCGTCTTCCCGTTCATACGTTAGTGATAGAGTTATTAAATACTTGAAACTAAAAACCTCTCAGACGTGAAAAGGTAATTCATGGCCTATTCGGAGGGAAAGAAACTGCTTCAGTAGAGCATGGTATATATGCGATAGAAATTAATGATTTAAATGGCTCATTCAAATTGTGCAGTGAAGTTTTTTCTGAACGTAAGATTTGTGGTTTTGTTCCTAAAATAGAAAATAAGTATATATTAGAGAATTTAAGAATAAATAAGATCGAATTATCTGATGCTTTTTGTAACGAAGATGAAATTGACCTTTTATTAGGAGCAGATCTAATTGGGAAATTATTAAAGGGAAAGTGTGTTCAGTTAAATTTTGGCTTAGCTGCAATTCATACAAAATTAGGATGGACTGTTGTTGGCAAAGAAACTGGACTCGGTTCCAGTAATGATGAAATAATTGTAGATTCTTCTGTGCAAACAGTTCTGTCTTTGTATGTTAATGATATTTCCTTAAAAGAATTGTGGGAAATTGATTCTTTAGGTATTCGTGATCCCATTGAAAATGTTTCAAAAAGGACATTATTTGACGAGCAGTTAAAAGAGTTCCATGAAAAATTAACTGTTCTTCTCGATGGCAGGTACGAGGTGGAATTACCATGGAAATTAGATTCTTCAAACTTGCCAGATAATAAAGAATTAGCGTCGAAACGGCATGAGAAAGCTATAACGAGAGCGCGAAATAATGGTTATCTTTACGAATATCAAAAAATATTCAATGAATGGGAAAATTTAAAAATTATTGAAAAGGTCCCAGAATTGGAATTAAACAAAAAATGCCATTATCTTCCTCATAGACCTGTTATTAAAAATAGTAGCCAAAGCACTAAGATAAGACCAGGTTTCGACGCGTCGGCACGAAAAAAGGGAAACCCGTCTTTAAACCAATGTTTATTTACTGGACCCAATTTAATCGAATTATTACCTGATATTCTTGATAGATTCAGAATGTTCCCGATAGGTTTAAGTGCAGACATAGAAAAGGCCTTTCTTCAAATTGGGATTGCTCCACATGATAGGGATTATCTGCGTTTTTTCTATTCTAGTAATGAAGGAGAAATTTATAGGCACTCTAGGGTTGTATTTGGGGTTACTTCTAGCCCTCTTATTTTAAGCGCATCAATTGAGCATCTCCTTGATCACGCTCCTCATGACTTTGCTGACGTCGTGCAGAAATTAAGACATTCATTTTATGTTGATAACTATCTTATAAGTGTGAATAATGCTACTGAAGAAAAACATTTTATTGAAACAGCGCAAAAGGTGATGTCGAGAGCTTGCTTCAATCTCCGAGGATGGGAAAGTAATTTTCCATGTGAATATATGTGCAAATCATCTGGTGTAACTTGTGTTTTAGGTATGCTATGGGATCTTTATAATGATTCTCTAATGTGTAATATTAATTTCAAAACTTTAACATGTGAAACTAGAGTTACTAATAGATTAATTTTGTCTCTTGTACAGCAAATATTTGATCCCATTGATATGTTAGTCCCAGCCACTTTACTCCCCAAATTTCTGTTACAGGAAACTTGGAAGAGTAAAATTTCTTGAGACGAAATACTCCCAAGTTGTTTTATTGAAGAGTTTTGTAAATGGCTAACTGATATATCTTTATTGAACAATGTAAAAATTCCGCGCTATATGGTAATTTTAGAAACTTCTGAATTTCATGTTTTTGTAGATGCCAGTAAAAAAGCATATGCAGCCTGTATTTTTGTACAATCTGTTGATTCGGATGGAGTAAAAGTTACTCTTGTGCGGGCGAAATCTAGAATTGCTCCTTTGAAAACTTTGAGCATACCGCGCCTCGAACTGATGGCATGTTGCATTGGGGCAAGGTTGGCAAATTCTATTCGTAATGCTCTTGACTTACCAGATATGAGAATCACGCAAGGAGATTGATCAGTTTTTGTTACGAATAGAGTGAAAGAAATCAAACAGTTATCTAGATCTTAGTTATGGTGCCATGTGCCAGGAAATATGAACCCGGCTGATTTATTATCAAGAGGCTGCTCTATTAAATATATGTTGAAGTCTGAATGGTGGAATGGCCCCAATTGGCTCTTAATGCCCCCGGAATGCTAACCATTAGATAATATTTGCTATGACATTAACGAAATAGAGACAGAAAGAAGAAAAACCAAACTAAGCAGTGTAAATTTGTCGGAAGAGACAACCCCCTAGTATGCCTCTAGGCTTTCTGATTATGATAAAATTATAAATGTGGTTGCATGGACTTTATGTTTCATAAATAACTGTAAGAAAAGTTCTGTTTCTAAATCTTCAAAACTTTCTCAGTCAGAAATCGAAAACGCAGAAACTGTATTGATACGTTTAATCCAAAACCAATATTTTGCTGATAAAAGTTCAATATTGTCAATTGACATTTTTGAAGATGATTTTGGTATTTTAAGAGTTAAGACACGTATAACTGAACGTAAAGATGTACCAGACTTTTTGAGTCCAATTCTTTTGCCAAGTGATTGTATATTTACTAAGTGTTTGATTGAATCTATTCACAGAAAAAATTGTCATGCTGGCACTCAAATTATGCTGTCTATTTTAAGAGAAAAATTTTGGATTGTAAAATCACGCAAAACTATTAGAAATGTACTTAATAGTTGTTTGAAATGTAACCGTTATAAAGCAAAACCATTGGCTACTGAGTCTTGTCCACTGCCTGAAGATTGAGTTTCCGACACAGTGGCCTTTGAAGTGAAGGGAGTCGACTTAGCGGGACCACTTTTCTTGAAGAACAGTTCGAAGGTTTGGATTGGATTGTTCACTTGTGCTGTATATCGAGCTGTTCATCCAGAACTTGTGGCTTCTCTAAGTACCGATTCTTTTTTAATGGCATTCCGTCGATTTATAGCTAGAAGGGGTAGACCAAGAACCCTCCACTCAGATAATGGCACTAATTTCAGAGGTGCAAATAAAAAACTATCTGAACTGGATTGGGAAAAATCACTAGGGAAGCAAACATTCGTAGAATTTTGTGGAAATTTAATCCTTCCACAGCTTCCTGGTGGGGAGGCGTTTGGGAACGGTTGATTCGGGTTCTCAAAGAACTGTTAAGACGCTCTCTCGGAAAATCGATCTTATCTTTTGAGGAACTCGAGACTATGTTATGTGACTGCGAGCCTGTTATAAATTCGCGTCCCCTAACTTATATCTCTGAAAATTCAGATGATCTTATTCCTTTAACTCCTTCTATGTTTTTAATTGAGAATCGAAATTTTAGTACTAATGACATAGACATGATAGAGACCCAACGTTTAAGAAAAAGGATAAGATATAGAACTAAGTTGCTGAAAGATTTAAGACTTCATTTCCGGAAAGAACATTTGAGTTTATTAATTCAAAAACAAAATAAGAAAAAAGACATTCATGAACCCAAGATTGGTGAAGTTGTATTAATAGGAGACGACAGTAAAAAACGATTGAATTGGCCTTTGGCGATAGTGGTAGATGTGTTGCCAGGTCGCGACGGAAAAATTCGTACCGTTGAAGTAAAAACACAGTCTGGAGTTTCTCTGAGGCCTGTGCAGCGAATTTTTCCTCCAGAATTAAACATTAATGAAATAGATTCTCTCATTTAGAGTGATAATGAAAGTATTAAAAATGAAAATATATGTAAGGGCGATTTTCCTCACACTTCCTCCACCCTGAAGCTACCGAATGTAAATTTACACGATCTGGCAGATGTATCAAAGCTCCCAATAAGCTTGATTTATTCAACCAAACTATGTATGTTTTTGAGTTGCAGTAATCACTCAAAAAGTGGGGAGGAGGTGAAGATGACCGTCCACGTTTAAAAACGAACTGAAGTGAACGGACTGTTCACGAGCCTGCGTGCTCTTGTTCCATCAATGTAAAATATGTTTCGTAACTGATTGTACATAAGCCTTGTACATAGCTGTGTTTTGTGTGTGAATTGATAAAAATATGTTGCGTCTAAATCAAATAAATGTTTTAAAATGCAAGTGACTCTATTTGCTGAAGTATTCTATCATCATTTGAGTAATTCACCAAATTAAAGAAGAAATCGGATAGATTTAAAGATCCTGATATATCGAAACACTTCTGAAACGAAAGCAGTTGTAATAGCTGCCTTGGGAAGAAATCTGCGGTAAAATTTAAACATACGAAGTTGGGTAAGGGTAGTGGGTCGTGGGAATTCTTGAATTGCACTAACTCGATCAGGAATTGGAGAAATACCTTCTTTGGAAACTTTAAATCCTAAAAAATCTAGGGTAGGAACACCAAATGTACACTTAGAAGATTTAATTGTAAGTCCATAATGGTCTAATTTTGAAAAGAGAGCTCTGAGATGTTGAATATGCTCTTCGATTGATTTTTAAACAATTAATAAATCGTCAATAAAAGCATACACACTATCTAAATCTCTAGAAACTTCATCAATAAATCTCTGAAAGGTACTTGATGCATTGCACAAACGAAACTGCATTCCGAGTGCTCTCGAAGAGTCCGAACGGAGTACAACTAGCTGTTTCATGAACGTCCCCGGGAGCAATAGGAATTTGATGAAAAGTTTTTACTAAATCAATATGAGAAAAAATTGTGGTTCCATGAAGTAAATTCAAAACACTGTCCAAATCCAAACACTTCTTAGTAAAATCCAAAACACTGGGAATAGTATTTTTGTCCTTTTTGGTCTGAGCATTAAGAGTTCTAAAATCACCAACAGGACGCCAATCGTCACTTCCTTTTTTCGGAACCATTTGATGAGGAGATGCATAATTGCTGTTGGATGGCCGCATATGGCCATTTCCAACATATGCTGAAATTCCATTTTAGCGATTTTTAAGCGATCATGTGATAGCCTACGAGGACAGGAGAGCATAAACAGGAGAGCCAAAAGTTTCAATATGATGCATAACAGAATGTTTTACAGTTTGGTTTGCATATGGAACTTTAACAATAGTAGGAAATTCATTCAATAACTTTGAAAAATCAACGTTACAAAATACATATTTTACAAAATGAACATCAGTATTATTAAGAATGAGCATTTATATGTGTACACATATCATTTAAACGACGATTTCTTAAATCAGGTTGCAAGTTAAAATGATGTAGAAAATCTGTACCAATAATTGCAGTTTTAATATCACAAACATAAAAAGGATACAAAAATTGTTTTCTCAAACCTAAATCTAAAGATAATAACTTTTGCTTATAAACAATTATGATGGAACCATTTGCTGCACATAAGTTTTGAATCGGAATACACAGTTTATCGTTCCTAGTCGCAGAAATCAAACTACAATCACTGCCAGTGTCAACAAGAAAATTTACATTTGATTTTCTATTGCGAACAAAAAGGCAACGAGAACTAATGGACGAGGCGTATGTCCCCGCTACTCCTTGCCGTTGTGGTTTGGCTGATAATTGGAAGGCGGAGCGCAATTTTACGCTTTGGAGTTGTACTTCCGATGATACCAACAGATATCATCATTGCTGGCAGGGCTTTTCTCTCGAAAACGAGGCTGACGATTCCGTGAATGACTTCTGGAATGGCGACGCATCTGTACAATTTCTTTACGCAACATTTTAATTTCTGATAACAGTTCAGAATCAGCTGTAGCAGTTGAATTCGAAACAGCACTTAAACAGTTTGGTGTTATGTCCAGTATTTTGTCCGCTATTTCAGAGGCTTTTTGAGGCGTCAAAGGTTGTATTGAGGCAAGAATCGATTGCACATTAGATGGTATTAGATTAGAAATAATTCCAGTGAAAGAGAATCGGTGATATTGTTATTTTCCCCGCGTCTTTCCATTATTCTTAAGAGCTCAGACGGCTTTCGATCACGTAATTGTTCTCCAGACAATAACTTACGAATTTCCTGGGATTTAGATTCTTCGCATTGGGAAATGATTTCAGATTTTAGTTGGCTGTAAGGGTTGGTTGCGTCTGGTGAAAGAATAATATCGGGCACAGTTATCGCGATTTCAGGAGGCAAGGTACTCACGCAGTAGTTCAATTTAGTGCGAGAAGCTGTTATTGGCTTTGCAATAGCCAATTCAAATGTTGATTCCACCATCGTAAACCAGAGGGAAGGGTCGGACGAAATGGCATCTTCACCACTGAGACTTCCTCCAACATGATAGTGCGCTTTCGTTTCAAAACGAAACGTAGTAAGATAATATTAACCAAATTAAATCAAAAGAGATGCGCAGTTTCTTATCCGGGTCACCATTGTGGTGATGTTCATGTAGAGTGTTGTATAAACCATTTCACCGCTATTAGAAAAATAAACTCTTTATTTCACTAACAACCATCGGAACATCACTGCTTAGCGCACGTAAACAAAGAACGGGGATTTCCCCGGGCGAAGTATTAACATAGATTGTATTAGGAAAATTAAATAGGTAGCGCTTTAGAATGGCATGAATGAAAGATGGCGCTACGATCACTACAGGCTTTTATGCTGGTCTCCAGTTCGAGTCTAGATGCCAATGAATAATTTTTCTATATTTTATTCTTTTTTTAAAAAAAATTTCATGATTATTTAAATACTAATTTTACAGTTACTATGAATTCGATAACTTTTTCCTACTTCATACAAGAAAATTTGACGTCAAAACCTCTATAAATTTAATTGAAATTTTAAATGTCGAGATATTGCACATGGGCACAGATCATCCGTATTCTTAGCATTGTGATTTCAGATGAGATTTCCATCGCATTTGAAACTTGAATTGGTTAACAGTATTAAGAATCTTAGACCAGATTATTCGTATTAAGAAACTTATATCGAATCTGAGACGGTGGCGCTGCAGGTGTAATGTGTGGCCTGATGGGTAGAACAACTTGATGTATTCCGCTGCTCTTTTCTGGTTTCCACTTCGACTCTGTTAGCCGATTATTAATTTCTCAATATTTTTATTTCACTTTTTTTCATTATTATTTAAATATTAATTTTACAGTTATTACGAATTAATTCAATTTTCCTACTTCATTAATGCAAAATTTATGACAAAATTTCTGTAAATTTGATTGAAATTTAAAGTGTCCACATCTTGCACATGCGTATTCTTAGCATTCTGCTTTCAGATGAGATTTCCATCACATTTGAAACATGAAGTGCTTAATTGTATGAAGAATCTTAGACCTCAGCTTTTCGGTCGTACATTTGATGCAGATCTAAATATATGCACATCTGCTGCAGGTCCAATTAGATGCAGATCTGAAACAGATCTAATTACATGCAGATCTGATTAGATGCTGATCTTATTAGAAACAGATATAAATAAATGCATACATTATTAGATAGATATAATAAGATGCAGATCTCATACAGATATTATTAGATGCCGATCTGATTCAGATCAAATCGGATTTAGATCTCATGCAGATCTAAATAGATGCACATCTGCTGCAGATTAATTTAAATACATATCTGATGCAGACCTGTTTATATGGAGATCTAATTAGATGCAGATCGCATGCAGATTTAATTAGACGAAGATATGATGTATATCTTATTAGATGCAGTCACGATTAGTTGCAGTTCTGATGGAGATCTAATTAGATGCAAAACTAAATGGATGTACATCTGATACAGATCTAATGAGATGCAGATATGAAGCATATCAAATTAGATTTAGGTCTGATCCAGTTCTTGTTAGAAGCAGTTCTGTTTCAGATCTAATTAGATGCAGATATAAATAGGTGCATATCTGAATGCAGATATAATTAAACGCAAATCTGATGCCAATCTAATTTGATGATCAACTGAAGCAAATTGAACTGGACGAAGATTTACTTAGATGCAGATATATTTAGAAGCATATCTAATTAGATGCAGGTTTGGTGAAGCTCTGATTAGGCGCATTTTTTTGCAGATCTGATTAGATATTAATAAATTTAGATGCATATATAATAATATGCAGTTCTGAAGTAGATCTAATTAGATTCAGATCTAAATGGATACAAAACTGATGCAGATCTAATTAGATGCAGTTATAATTAGATTCAGATCTGAGTTAGAATGAAATTGATGCACATCTGATGCCTATCTACTTAGATGCAACTCTGGAGCATATTTAATTAGATTCAGATCTTATACAGTCTATTTAGACGCAGATCTAATGTATATCTAATTAGAAGCAGATCTGATGCATATCTAATTAGATTCAGATCTCATGCATATTTAAATAGACGCACATCTGCAGCAGATCTAATGCACAGATCTTCCAAATGGCATTTTCTGTTTTTTTGCGTTTTCAGAGAGGATAGCAGATTTTTGAGGCCGTAGCTGACTCTTTCAGCTTTAAATATTCATACTCTTAATTGTGCGAAGCCTCTTTCAAACATGCAAAATATAATGTATGTTACGTTATATGTAATATGTAATGTTACGTTAATCGAAACATTAAATCATTGTCCATCTGAAATACAAAAGAGTGCCTTTCATCTTTTCAATATCAATTTTAATCATCAGTTTTTATTAGATAGTTGATATAAAAAGGCTTCTGCTACACATTTCAACCTCAAATTATAACAATATTTTAAATTTTTAGATAAATTAAAATATTGTTATAATAATAATAATTTACCTAATTAGTAGGTAATTTTAATTAAATCAAGGTATCTCTCTAGGTTCGGAAAGGATATTAAAGAAAAAATAGGAGAGATTTTAGAGAAAAATTGAAGAAATGCTTGGGAAAATAGGGAGAAATGTTTCAAAACATAGAGAAAGTTTTGTAGAGAAATAGTGAAATCTTTAATGTAAAACTGGAAAAATTATGAAAATTTAAGGAAAAAATAGGAGAGATTTTAGAGAAAAATAGGAGAAATGTTTGGGAAAATAGGGAGAAATGTTCAGAAACATAGAGGAAGTTTTGAGAGAAATAGTGAAAATTTAAGTGTAGAACAGGAAAAATTATGAAATATTAAGGAAGAAATAGGGGAAATTTTAGAGAAAAATAGGAGAAATGCTTGGGAAAATAGGGAGAAATGTTCAGAAACATAGAGGAGGTTTTGGAGAGAAATAGTGAAAATTTTAGTGTAAAACAGGAAAAAAAAATTTAAGGGAAAAATAGGAGAGATTTTTTATATAATAGAAATATTTTTATATAATTATTTTTAATTTATTTTCGCCAGTTTCTTCATCATTCCTAAAGATAAAATAAATAATTCGAAATCATATACGTCAAAAAGGGAAATTAATTTTAAATTATTTCTATATTTATTCGAAATTTTACGAGTCAAGTTCACGCACATGCACAGAATTCATTCGTATTCTTACCATTGTGCTTTTAGACCAGATTGACACCGTATCTAAAATTTTACTGGACAGCCGTAACAAGAATCTTAGACCTTTCAGAAGCGTATGACTTACGAGGATTGGTGGATGGATCGGCAGAGTGTCGCGCTTAGTTTTGCAGGTCTTCAGTTCGAGGCTCGAAGCCCACAAATGTTTTTATATATTTTTCTTTTTTTTTAAAAAAAATTATTTTAGTCAGTGTTCTCTATCATTCCTACAGTTAAAATGAATTATTCCAAGTCATAAACGTCAAAAATAGAATTCAAAAAGTTCTTCAAAAGTTTCAAAAAGTTCTATATTTTTATTTAAAATTTTAATTGTTGAGTTCACGTACATGCACAGAATTCATTCGTATTGTTAGCATTGCCCTTTTAGACCACATTGACACCGTATCTAAAATTTTACTGGACAGCCGTAATAAGAATCTTAAACCTTTCAGAAGCTCTCGGGTTACGAGGCTTGGTGGCTGGATCGGCATAGTGTGCTACTTAGTTTTGCAGGTCTTCAGTTCGAGGCTCGAAGACGACAAATATTTTTTTTTTATATTATGCTTTTCATAAAAATTTGTTATAACCAGTTCTCTCTATCATTCCTACAGTGAAAATGAATTATTCCAAGTCATATACGTCAAAAATAGAATTTAATTTCAAGAAATTTCTATATTTATTCGAAATTTTAATAGTCGAGTTCACGCACATGCGCAGAATTCATTCGTATTGTTAGCATTGTGCTTTTTGACCAGATTGACTGGGTATATAAAATTTTACTGGACAGCCGTAATGAGAATCTTAGACCTTTCAGAAGCGCTCGCGGTACGAGGCTTGGTGGCTGGATCGGCAGAGTGTGGTATTTAGTTTTCCAGGTCTTCAGTTCGAGGCTCGAAGTAGACAAATATTTTTTTTATATTAGGCTTTTTTTTAAATTTATTATAACCAGTTTTCTCCATCATTCCTACATTTAAAATGATTTATTCCAAGTCATATACGTCAAAAATAGAATTTTATTTAAACAAATTTCTATATTTATTCGAAATTTTAATAGTCGAGTTCACATGCGCAGGATTCATTCGTATTGTTAGCGCTGTGCTTTTAGACCAGATTCATACCGTATATAAATTTTCCTGGACAGCCGTAACGAGAATCTTAGACCTTTCAGAAGCGCTCGGGTTACGAGGCTTGGTGGCTGGGTCGGCAGAGCGTGACACTTAGTTTTGCAGGTCTTCAGTTCGAGGCTCGAAGCCGACAAAAATTTTTTTTATATTATACTTTTTTTTTAAATTTATTATAACCAGTTTTCTCTATCATTCCTACACTTGAAATAAATTATTCAAAGTCATATACGTCAAAAATAGAATTTAATTTAAACAAATTTCTATATTTATTCGAAATTTTAATACTCGAGTTCACATGCGCAGAATTCATTCGTATTCTTAGCATTGTGCTTTTAGACCAGATTGACACCGTATATAAAATTTTACTGGACCGCCTTAATGAGAATCTTAGACCTTTCAGAAGCGCTCGGATTACGAGGCTTGGTTTCTGGATCGGCAGAGTGTGGTACTTAGGTTCGCAGGTCTTCAGTTGGAGGCTCGAAGCCCACAAAAGTTTTTATACATTTTTTTTTTTAAATTATTTTAGTCAGTGTTCTCCATCATTCCTACAGTTAAAATGAATTATTCCAAGTCATATACGTCAAAAATAGAATTTAATTTAAATAAATTTCTATGTTTATTTCAAATTTTAATACTCGAGTTTACGCACATGCGCAGAATTCATTCGTATTGTTAGCATTGTGCTTTTAGACGAGATTGACACAGTATATAAAATTTCCTGGAAAGCCGTAAAGAGAATCTTAGACATTTCAGAAGCGCTCGGTTTACGAGTCTTGGTAGCTGGATCGGCAGACTGTGGTACTTTGTTTTGCAGGTCTTCAGTTCGAGACTCGAAGCCGACAAATATTTTTTTTTATATTATGCTTTTTTTTAAATTTATTATAACCAGTTTTCTCCATCATTCCTACAGTTAAAATGAATTAATCCAAGTCATATACGTCAAAAATAGAATTTTATTTAAACAAATTTCTATATTTATTCGAAATTTTAATAGTCGAGTTAACGCACATGCGCAGAATTCATTCGTATTTTTGAGCATTGTGCTTTTAGACCAGTTTGACTGCGTATATAAAATTTTACTGGACAGAAGTAATAAAAATCTTGGACCTTTCAGAAGCGCTCGGGTTAAGAGGCTTGGTGGCTGGATCGGCCGAGCGTGACACTTAGTTTTGCAGGTCTTCAGTTCGAGGCTCGAAGACAACAAATGTTTTTATATATTTTTCTTTTTTAAAAAAGTTTATTTTAATCAGTTTGTCCATCATTCCTACAGTTAAAATGAATTTTTCCAAGTCATATACGTCAAAAATAGAATTTAATTTCAAGAAATTTCTATATTTATTCGAAATTTTAATAGTCGAGTTCACGCACATGCGCAGAATTCATTCGTATTGTAAGCATTGTGCTTTTTGACCAGATTGACACCGTATATAAAATTTCCTGGATAGCCGTAATAAGAAACTTAGACCTTTCAGAAACGCTCAGATTACGAGGCTTGGTGGCTGGATCGGCAGAGTGTGGTACTTATTTTTGCAGGTCTTTAGTTCGTAGCTCGAAGCCGACAAATATTTTTTTTATATTAGGCTTTTTTTTTAAATTTATTGTAACCAGTTTTCTCCATCATTCCTACAGTTAAAACGAATTATTCCAAGTCATATACGTCAAAAATAGAATTTTATTTAAACAAATTTCTATGTTTATTCGAAATTTTAATAGTCGAGTTCCCATGCGCAGAATTCATTCGTATTCTTAGCATTGTGCTTTTAGACCAGATTGACACCGTATATAAAATTTCCTGGACAGCCGTAATAAGAAACTTAGTTTTTTCAGAAGAACTCGGGTTACGAGGATTGGTGGTTGGATCGCAGAGTGTGGTATTTAGTTTTCCAGGTCTTCAGTTCGAGGCTCGAAGTAGACAAATATTTTTTTTATATTAGGCTTTTTTTTTAAATTTATTATAACCAGTTTTCCCCATCATTCCTACATTTAAAATGATTTATTCCAAGTCATATACGTCAAAAATAGAATTTTATTTAAACAAATTTCTATATTTATTCGAAATTTTAATAGTCGAGTTCACATGCGCAGGATTCATTCGTATTGTTAGCGTTGTGCTTTTAGACCAGATTCATACCGTATATAAATTTTCCTGGACAGCCGTAACGAGAATCTTAGACCTTTCAGAAGCGTTCGGGTTACGAGGCTTGGTTTCTGGATCGGCAGAGTGTGGTACTTAGGTTCGCAGGTCTTCAGTTGGAGGCTCGGAGCCCACAAAAGTTTTTATACATTTTTCTTTTTTCTTTTTTTTTAATTATTTTAGTCAGTGTTCTCCATCATTCCTACAGTTAAAATGAATTATTCCAAGTCATATACGTCAAAAATAGAATTTAATTTAAATAAATTTCTATGTTTATTTGAAATTTTAATACTCGAGTTTACGCACATGCGCAGAATTCATTCGTATTGTTAGCATTGTGCTTTTAGACGAGATTGACACAGTATATAAAATTTCCTGGACAGCCGTAACGAGAATCTTAGACCTTTCAGAAGCGCTCGGTTTACGAGTCTCGGTAGCTGGATCGGCAGACTGTGGTACTTAGTTTTGCAGGTCTTCAGTTCGAGACTCGCAGCCGACAAATATTTTTTTATATTATGCTTTTTTTTAATTTATTATAACCAGTTTTCTCCATCATTCCTACAGTTAAAATGAATTTTTCCAAGTCATATACGTCAAAAACAGAATTTAATTTAAACCAATTTCTAAATTTATTCGAAATTTTAATAGTCGAGTTCACATGCGCAGGATTCATTCGTATTGTTAGCGTTGTGCTTTTAGACCAGATTCATACCGTATATAAATTTTCCTGGACAGCCGTAACGAGAATCTTAGACCTTTCAGAAGCGCTAGGGTTACGAGGCTTGGTGGCTGGGTCGGCAGAGTGTGGTACTTAGGTTCGCAGGTCTTCAGTTGGAGGCTCGAAGCCCACAAAAGTTTTTATACATTTTTCTTTCTTTTTTTTTTTTTAAATTATTTTAGTCAGTGTTCTCCATCATTCCTACAGTTAAAATGAATTATTCCATGTCATATACGTCAAAAATAGAATTTAATTTAAACAAATTTCTATATTTATTCGAAATTTTTAATAGTCGAGTTCCCGCACATGCGCAGAATACATTCATATTCTTAGCATTGTGCTTTTAGACCACATTGACACCGCATACAAAATTTTACTGGACAGCCGTAATGAGAATCTTAGACCTTTCAGAAGCGCTCGGGTTACGAGGCTTGGTGGCTGGGTCGGCAGAGCGTGACACTTAGTTTTGCAGGTCTTCAGTTCGAGGCTCGAAGCCGACAAATATTTTTTTTTTATATTATGCTTTTTTTTTTAAATTTATTATAACCAGTTTTCTCTATCATTCCTACACTTAAAATGAATTATTCAAAGTCATATACGTCAAAAATAGAATTTAATTTAAACAAATTTCTATATTTATTCGAAATTTTAATAGTCGAGTTCACATGCGCAGAATTCATTCGTATTCTTAGCATTGTGCTTTTAGACCAGATTGACACAGTATATAAAATTTCCTGGACAGCCGTAACGAGAATCTTCGACCTTTCAGAAGCGCTCGGTTTACGAGTCTTGGTAGCTGGATCGGCAGAGCGTGACACTTAGTTTTGCAGGTCTTCAGTTCGAGACTCGCAGCCGACAAATATTTTTTTATATTATGCTTTTTTTTAATTTATTATAACCAGTTTTCTCCATCATTCCTACAGTTAAAATGAATTTTTCCAAGTCATATACATCAAAAATAGAATTTAATTTAAATAAATTTCTAAATTTATTCGAAATTTTAATAGTCGAGTTCACGCACATGCGCAGAATTCATTCGTATTTTTAGCATTGGGCTTTTAGACCAGTTTGACTGCGTATATAAAATTTCCTGGACAGCCGTAATAAGAAACTTAGTTTTTTCAGAAGAACTCGGGTTACGAGGATTGGTGGTTGGATCGCAGAGTGTGGTATTTAGTTTTCCAGGTCTTCAGTTCGAGGCTCGAAGTAGACAAATATTTTTTTTATATTAGGCTTTTTTTTTAAATTTATTATAACCAGTTTTCTCCATCATTCCTACATTTAAAATGATTTATTCCAAGTCATATACGTCAAAAATAGAATTTTATTTAAACAAATTTCTATATTTATTCGAAATTTTAATAGTCGAGTTCACATGCGCAGGATTCATTCGTATTGTTAGCGTTGTGCTTTTAGACCAGATTCATACCGTATATAAATTTTCCTGGACAGCCGTAACGAGAATCTTAGACCTTTCAGAAGCGTTCGGGTTACGAGGCTTGGTTTCTGGATCGGCAGAGTGTGGTACTTAGGTTCGCAGGTCTTCAGTTGGAGGCTCGGAGCCCACAAAAGTTTTTATACATTTTTCTTTTTTCTTTTTTTTTAATTATTTTAGTCAGTGTTCTCCATCATTCCTACAGTTAAAATGAATTATTCCAAGTCATATACGTCAAAAATAGAATTTAATTTAAATAAATTTCTATGTTTATTTGAAATTTTAATACTCGAGTTTACGCACATGCGCAGAATTCATTCGTATTGTTAGCATTGTGCTTTTAGACGAGATTGACACAGTATATAAAATTTCCTGGACAGCCGTAACGAGAATCTTAGACCTTTCAGAAGCGCTCGGTTTACGAGTCTCGGTAGCTGGATCGGCAGACTGTGGTACTTAGTTTTGCAGGTCTTCAGTTCGAGACTCGCAGCCGACAAATATTTTTTTATATTATGCTTTTTTTTAATTTATTATAACCAGTTTTCTCCATCATTCCTACAGTTAAAATGAATTTTTCCAAGTCATATACGTCAAAAACAGAATTTAATTTAAACCAATTTCTAAATTTATTCGAAATTTTAATAGTCGAGTTCACATGCGCAGGATTCATTCGTATTGTTAGCGTTGTGCTTTTAGACCAGATTCATACCGTATATAAATTTTCCTGGACAGCCGTAACGAGAATCTTAGACCTTTCAGAAGCGCTAGGGTTACGAGGCTTGGTGGCTGGGTCGGCAGAGTGTGGTACTTAGGTTCGCAGGTCTTCAGTTGGAGGCTCGAAGCCCACAAAAGTTTTTATACATTTTTCTTTCTTTTTTTTTTTTTAAATTATTTTAGTCAGTGTTCTCCATCATTCCTACAGTTAAAATGAATTATTCCATGTCATATACGTCAAAAATAGAATTTAATTTAAACAAATTTCTATATTTATTCGAAATTTTTAATAGTCGAGTTCCCGCACATGCGCAGAATACATTCATATTCTTAGCATTGTGCTTTTAGACCACATTGACACCGCATACAAAATTTTACTGGACAGCCGTAATGAGAATCTTAGACCTTTCAGAAGCGCTCGGGTTACGAGGCTTGGTGGCTGGGTCGGCAGAGCGTGACACTTAGTTTTGCAGGTCTTCAGTTCGAGGCTCGAAGCCGACAAATATTTTTTTTTTATATTATGCTTTTTTTTTTAAATTTATTATAACCAGTTTTCTCTATCATTCCTACACTTAAAATGAATTATTCAAAGTCATATACGTCAAAAATAGAATTTAATTTAAACAAATTTCTATATTTATTCGAAATTTTAATAGTCGAGTTCACATGCGCAGAATTCATTCGTATTCTTAGCATTGTGCTTTTAGACCAGATTGACACAGTATATAAAATTTCCTGGACAGCCGTAACGAGAATCTTCGACCTTTCAGAAGCGCTCGGTTTACGAGTCTTGGTAGCTGGATCGGCAGAGCGTGACACTTAGTTTTGCAGGTCTTCAGTTCGAGACTCGCAGCCGACAAATATTTTTTTATATTATGCTTTTTTTTAATTTATTATAACCAGTTTTCTCCATCATTCCTACAGTTAAAATGAATTTTTCCAAGTCATATACATCAAAAATAGAATTTAATTTAAATAAATTTCTAAATTTATTCGAAATTTTAATAGTCGAGTTCACGCACATGCGCAGAATTCATTCGTATTTTTAGCATTGGGCTTTTAGACCAGTTTGACTGCGTATATAAAATTTCCTGGACAGCCGTAATAAGAAACTTAGTTTTTTCAGAAGAACTCGGGTTACGAGGATTGGTGGTTGGATCGCAGAGTGTGGTATTTAGTTTTCCAGGTCTTCAGTTCGAGGCTCGAAGTAGACAAATATTTTTTTTATATTAGGCTTTTTTTTTAAATTTATTATAACCAGTTTTCTCCATCATTCCTACATTTAAAATGATTTATTCCAAGTCATATACGTCAAAAATAGAATTTTATTTAAACAAATTTCTATATTTATTCGAAATTTTAATAGTCGAGTTCACATGCGCAGGATTCATTCGTATTGTTAGCGTTGTGCTTTTAGACCAGATTCATACCGTATATAAATTTTCCTGGACAGCCGTAACGAGAATCTTAGACCTTTCAGAAGCGTTCGGGTTACGAGGCTTGGTTTCTGGATCGGCAGAGTGTGGTACTTAGGTTCGCAGGTCTTCAGTTGGAGGCTCGAAGCCCACAAAAGTTTTTATACATTTTTTTTTTTTAAATTATTTTAGTCAGTGTTCTCCATCATTCCTACAGTTAAAATGAATTATTCCAAGTCATATACGTCAAAAATAGAATTTAATTTAAATAAATTTCTATGTTTATTTCAAATTTTAATACTCGAGTTTACGCACATGCGCAGAATTCATTCGTATTGTTAGCATTGTGCTTTTAGACGAGATTGACACAGTATATAAAATTTCCTGGAAAGCCGTAAAGAGAATCTTAGACATTTCAGAAGCGCTCGGTTTACGAGTCTTGGTAGCTGGATCGGCAGACTGTGGTACTTTGTTTTGCAGGTCTTCAGTTCGAGACTCGAAGCCGACAAATATTTTTTTTTATATTATGCTTTTTTTTAAATTTATTATAACCAGTTTTCTCCATCATTCCTACAGTTAAAATGAATTAATCCAAGTCATATACGTCAAAAATAGAATTTTATTTAAACAAATTTCTATATTTATTCGAAATTTTAATAGTCGAGTTAACGCACATGCGCAGAATTCATTCGTATTTTTGAGCATTGTGCTTTTAGACCAGTTTGACTGCGTATATAAAATTTTACTGGACAGAAGTAATAAAAATCTTGGACCTTTCAGAAGCGCTCGGGTTAAGAGGCTTGGTGGCTGGATCGGCCGAGCGTGACACTTAGTTTTGCAGGTCTTCAGTTCGAGGCTCGAAGACAACAAATGTTTTTATATATTTTTCTTTTTTAAAAAAGTTTATTTTAATCAGTTTGTCCATCATTCCTACAGTTAAAATGAATTTTTCCAAGTCATATACGTCAAAAATAGAATTTAATTTCAAGAAATTTCTATATTTATTCGAAATTTTAATAGTCGAGTTCACGCACATGCGCAGAATTCATTCGTATTGTAAGCATTGTGCTTTTTGACCAGATTGACACCGTATATAAAATTTCCTGGATAGCCGTAATAAGAAACTTAGACCTTTCAGAAACGCTCAGATTACGAGGCTTGGTGGCTGGATCGGCAGAGTGTGGTACTTATTTTTGCAGGTCTTTAGTTCGTAGCTCGAAGCCGACAAATATTTTTTTTATATTAGGCTTTTTTTTTAAATTTATTGTAACCAGTTTTCTCCATCATTCCTACAGTTAAAACGAATTATTCCAAGTCATATACGTCAAAAATAGAATTTTATTTAAACAAATTTCTATGTTTATTCGAAATTTTAATAGTCGAGTTCCCATGCGCAGAATTCATTCGTATTCTTAGCATTGTGCTTTTAGACCAGATTGACACCGTATATAAAATTTCCTGGACAGCCGTAATAAGAAACTTAGTTTTTTCAGAAGAACTCGGGTTACGAGGATTGGTGGTTGGATCGCAGAGTGTGGTATTTAGTTTTCCAGGTCTTCAGTTCGAGGCTCGAAGTAGACAAATATTTTTTTTATATTAGGCTTTTTTTTTAAATTTATTATAACCAGTTTTCTCCATCATTCCTACATTTAAAATGATTTATTCCAAGTCATATACGTCAAAAATAGAATTTTATTTAAACAAATTTCTATATTTATTCGAAATTTTAATAGTCGAGTTCACATGCGCAGG
The DNA here is from genome assembly GCF_947563725.1 of Argiope bruennichi. Classification (NCBI taxonomy): domain Eukaryota; kingdom Metazoa; phylum Arthropoda; class Arachnida; order Araneae; family Araneidae; genus Argiope; species Argiope bruennichi. The sequence continues at coordinate 127,486,329 of NC_079155.1, read as the reverse complement.
ATTCATTCGTATTGTTAGCGTTGTGCTTTTAGACCAGATTCATACCGTATATAAATTTTCCTGGACAGCCGTAACGAGAATCTTAGACCTTTCAGAAGCGTTCGGGTTACGAGGCTTGGTTTCTGGATCGGCAGAGTGTGGTACTTAGGTTCGCAGGTCTTCAGTTGGAGGCTCGAAGCCCACAAAAGTTTTTATACATTTTTTTTTTTTAAATTATTTTAGTCAGTGTTCTCCATCATTCCTACAGTTAAAATGAATTATTCCAAGTCATATACGTCAAAAATAGAATTTAATTTAAATAAATTTCTATGTTTATTTCAAATTTTAATACTCGAGTTTACGCACATGCGCAGAATTCATTCGTATTGTTAGCATTGTGCTTTTAGACGAGATTGACACAGTATATAAAATTTCCTGGAAAGCCGTAAAGAGAATCTTAGACATTTCAGAAGCGCTCGGTTTACGAGTCTTGGTAGCTGGATCGGCAGACTGTGGTACTTTGTTTTGCAGGTCTTCAGTTCGAGACTCGAAGCCGACAAATATTTTTTTTTATATTATGCTTTTTTTTAAATTTATTATAACCAGTTTTCTCCATCATTCCTACAGTTAAAATGAATTAATCCAAGTCATATACGTCAAAAATAGAATTTTATTTAAACAAATTTCTATATTTATTCGAAATTTTAATAGTCGAGTTAACGCACATGCGCAGAATTCATTCGTATTTTTGAGCATTGTGCTTTTAGACCAGTTTGACTGCGTATATAAAATTTTACTGGACAGAAGTAATAAAAATCTTGGACCTTTCAGAAGCGCTCGGGTTAAGATGCTTGGTGGCTGGATCGGCCGAGCGTGACACTTAGTTTTGCAGGTCTTCAGTTCGAGGCTCGAAGACAACAAATGTTTTTATATATTTTTCTTTTTTAAAAAAGTTTATTTTAATCAGTTTGTCCATCATTTCTACAGTTAAAATGAATTTTTCCAAGTCATATACGTCAAAAATAGAATTTAATTTCAAGAAATTTCTATATTTATTCGAAATTTTAATAGTCGAGTTCACGCACATGCGCAGAATTCATTCGTATTGTAAGCATTGTGCTTTTTGACCAGATTGACACCGTATATAAAATTTCCTGGATAGCCGTAATAAGAAACTTAGACCTTTCAGAAACGCTCAGATTACGAGGCTTGGTGGCTGGATCGGCAGAGTGTGGTACTTATTTTTGCAGGTCTTTAGTTCGTAGCTCGAAGCCGACAAATATTTTTTTTATATTAGGCTTTTTTTTTAAATTTATTGTAACCAGTTTTCTCCATCATTCCTACAGTTAAAACGAATTATTCCAAGTCATATACGTCAAAAATAGAATTTTATTTAAACAAATTTCTATGTTTATTCGAAATTTTAATAGTCGAGTTCCCATGCGCAGAATTCATTCGTATTCTTAGCATTGTGCTTTTAGACCAGATTGACACCGTATATAAAATTTCCTGGACAGCCGTAATAAGAAACTTAGTTTTTTCAGAAGAACTCGGGTTACGAGGATTGGTGGTTGGATCGCAGAGTGTGGTATTTAGTTTTCCAGGTCTTCAGTTCGAGGCTCGAAGTAGACAAATATTTTTTTTATATTAGGCTTTTTTTTTAAATTTATTATAACCAGTTTTCTCCATCATTCCTACATTTAAAATGATTTATTCCAAGTCATATACGTCAAAAATAGAATTTTATTTAAACAAATTTCTATATTTATTCGAAATTTTAATAGTCGAGTTCACATGCGCAGGATTCATTCGTATTGTTAGCGTTGTGCTTTTAGACCAGATTCATACCGTATATAAATTTTCCTGGACAGCCGTAACGAGAATCTTAGACCTTTCAGAAGCGCTAGGGTTACGAGGCTTGGTGGCTGGGTCGGCAGAGTGTGGTACTTAGGTTCGCAGGTCTTCAGTTGGAGGCTCGAAGCCCACAAAAGTTTTTATACATTTTTCTTTCTTTTTTTTTTTTAAATTATTTTAGTCAGTGTTCTCCATCATTCCTACAGTTAAAATGAATTATTCCATGTCATATACGTCAAAAATAGAATTTAATTTAAACAAATTTCTATATTTATTCGAAATTTTTAATAGTCGAGTTCCCGCACATGCGCAGAATACATTCATATTCTTAGCATTGTGCTTTTAGACCACATTGACACCGCATACAAAATTTTACTGGACAGCCGTAATGAGAATCTTAGACCTTTCAGAAGCGCTCGGGTTACGAGGCTTGGTGGCTGGGTCGGCAGAGCGTGACACTTAGTTTTGCAGGTCTTCAGTTCGAGGCTCGAAGCCGACAAATATTTTTTTTTTATATTATGCTTTTTTTTTTAAATTTATTATAACCAGTTTTCTCTATCATTCCTACACTTAAAATGAATTATTCAAAGTCATATACGTCAAAAATAGAATTTAATTTAAACAAATTTCTATATTTATTCGAAATTTTAATAGTCGAGTTCACATGCGCAGAATTCATTCGTATTCTTAGCATTGTGCTTTTAGACCAGATTGACACAGTATATAAAATTTCCTGGACAGCCGTAACGAGAATCTTCGACCTTTCAGAAGCGCTCGGTTTACGAGTCTTGGTAGCTGGATCGGCAGAGCGTGACACTTAGTTTTGCAGGTCTTCAGTTCGAGACTCGCAGCCGACAAATATTTTTTTATATTATGCTTTTTTTTAATTTATTATAACCAGTTTTCTCCATCATTCCTACAGTTAAAATGAATTTTTCCAAGTCATATACATCAAAAATAGAATTTAATTTAAATAAATTTCTAAATTTATTCGAAATTTTAATAGTCGAGTTCACGCACATGCGCAGAATTCATTCGTATTTTTAGCATTGGGCTTTTAGACCAGTTTGACTGCGTATATAAAATTTCCTGGACAGCCGTAATAAGAAACTTAGTTTTTTCAGAAGAACTCGGGTTACGAGGATTGGTGGTTGGATCGCAGAGTGTGGTATTTAGTTTTCCAGGTCTTCAGTTCGAGGCTCGAAGTAGACAAATATTTTTTTTATATTAGGCTTTTTTTTTAAATTTATTATAACCAGTTTTCTCCATCATTCCTACATTTAAAATGATTTATTCCAAGTCATATACGTCAAAAATAGAATTTTATTTAAACAAATTTCTATATTTATTCGAAATTTTAATAGTCGAGTTCACATGCGCAGGATTCATTCGTATTGTTAGCGTTGTGCTTTTAGACCAGATTCATACCGTATATAAATTTTCCTGGACAGCCGTAACGAGAATCTTAGACCTTTCAGAAGCGTTCGGGTTACGAGGCTTGGTTTCTGGATCGGCAGAGTGTGGTACTTAGGTTCGCAGGTCTTCAGTTGGAGGCTCGGAGCCCACAAAAGTTTTTATACATTTTTCTTTTTTCTTTTTTTTTAATTATTTTAGTCAGTGTTCTCCATCATTCCTACAGTTAAAATGAATTATTCCAAGTCATATACGTCAAAAATAGAATTTAATTTAAATAAATTTCTATGTTTATTTGAAATTTTAATACTCGAGTTTACGCACATGCGCAGAATTCATTCGTATTGTTAGCATTGTGCTTTTAGACGAGATTGACACAGTATATAAAATTTCCTGGACAGCCGTAACGAGAATCTTAGACCTTTCAGAAGCGCTCGGTTTACGAGTCTCGGTAGCTGGATCGGCAGACTGTGGTACTTAGTTTTGCAGGTCTTCAGTTCGAGACTCGCAGCCGACAAATATTTTTTTATATTATGCTTTTTTTTAATTTATTATAACCAGTTTTCTCCATCATTCCTACAGTTAAAATGAATTTTTCCAAGTCATATACGTCAAAAACAGAATTTAATTTAAACCAATTTCTAAATTTATTCGAAATTTTAATAGTCGAGTTCACATGCGCAGGATTCATTCGTATTGTTAGCGTTGTGCTTTTAGACCAGATTCATACCGTATATAAATTTTCCTGGACAGCCGTAACGAGAATCTTAGACCTTTCAGAAGCGCTAGGGTTACGAGGCTTGGTGGCTGGGTCGGCAGAGTGTGGTACTTAGGTTCGCAGGTCTTCAGTTGGAGGCTCGAAGCCCACAAAAGTTTTTATACATTTTTCTTTCTTTTTTTTTTTTTTAAATTATTTTAGTCAGTGTTCTCCATCATTCCTACAGTTAAAATGAATTATTCCATGTCATATACGTCAAAAATAGAATTTAATTTAAACAAATTTCTATATTTATTCGAAATTTTTAATAGTCGAGTTCCCGCACATGCGCAGAATACATTCATATTCTTAGCATTGTGCTTTTAGACCACATTGACACCGCATACAAAATTTTACTGGACAGCCGTAATGAGAATCTTAGACCTTTCAGAAGCGCTCGGGTTACGAGGCTTGGTGGCTGGGTCGGCAGAGCGTGACACTTAGTTTTGCAGGTCTTCAGTTCGAGGCTCGAAGCCGACAAATATTTTTTTTTTATATTATGCTTTTTTTTTTAAATTTATTATAACCAGTTTTCTCTATCATTCCTACACTTAAAATGAATTATTCAAAGTCATATACGTCAAAAATAGAATTTAATTTAAACAAATTTCTATATTTATTCGAAATTTTAATAGTCGAGTTCACATGCGCAGAATTCATTCGTATTCTTAGCATTGTGCTTTTAGACCAGATTGACACAGTATATAAAATTTCCTGGACAGCCGTAACGAGAATCTTCGACCTTTCAGAAGCGCTCGGTTTACGAGTCTTGGTAGCTGGATCGGCAGAGCGTGACACTTAGTTTTGCAGGTCTTCAGTTCGAGACTCGCAGCCGACAAATATTTTTTTATATTATGCTTTTTTTTAATTTATTATAACCAGTTTTCTCCATCATTCCTACAGTTAAAATGAATTTTTCCAAGTCATATACATCAAAAATAGAATTTAATTTAAATAAATTTCTAAATTTATTCGAAATTTTAATAGTCGAGTTCACGCACATGCGCAGAATTCATTCGTATTTTTAGCATTGGGCTTTTAGACCAGTTTGACTGCGTATATAAAATTTCCTGGACAGCCGTAATAAGAAACTTAGTTTTTTCAGAAGAACTCGGGTTACGAGGATTGGTGGTTGGATCGCAGAGTGTGGTATTTAGTTTTCCAGGTCTTCAGTTCGAGGCTCGAAGTAGACAAATATTTTTTTTATATTAGGCTTTTTTTTTAAATTTATTATAACCAGTTTTCTCCATCATTCCTACATTTAAAATGATTTATTCCAAGTCATATACGTCAAAAATAGAATTTTATTTAAACAAATTTCTATATTTATTCGAAATTTTAATAGTCGAGTTCACATGCGCAGGATTCATTCGTATTGTTAGCGTTGTGCTTTTAGACCAGATTCATACCGTATATAAATTTTCCTGGACAGCCGTAACGAGAATCTTAGACCTTTCAGAAGCGTTCGGGTTACGAGGCTTGGTTTCTGGATCGGCAGAGTGTGGTACTTAGGTTCGCAGGTCTTCAGTTGGAGGCTCGGAGCCCACAAAAGTTTTTATACATTTTTCTTTTTTCTTTTTTTTTAATTATTTTAGTCAGTGTTCTCCATCATTCCTACAGTTAAAATGAATTATTCCAAGTCATATACGTCAAAAATAGAATTTAATTTAAATAAATTTCTATGTTTATTTGAAATTTTAATACTCGAGTTTACGCACATGCGCAGAATTCATTCGTATTGTTAGCATTGTGCTTTTAGACGAGATTGACACAGTATATAAAATTTCCTGGACAGCCGTAACGAGAATCTTAGACCTTTCAGAAGCGCTCGGTTTACGAGTCTCGGTAGCTGGATCGGCAGACTGTGGTACTTAGTTTTGCAGGTCTTCAGTTCGAGACTCGCAGCCGACAAATATTTTTTTATATTATGCTTTTTTTTTAATTTATTATAACCAGTTTTCTCCATCATTCCTACAGTTAAAATGAATTTTTCCAAGTCATATACGTCAAAAACAGAATTTAATTTAAACCAATTTCTAAATTTATTCGAAATTTTAATAGTCGAGTTCACATGCGCAGGATTCATTCGTATTGTTAGCGTTGTGCTTTTAGACCAGATTCATACCGTATATAAATTTTCCTGGACAGCCGTAACGAGAATCTTAGACCTTTCAGAAGCGCTAGGGTTACGAGGCTTGGTGGCTGGGTCGGCAGAGTGTGGTACTTAGGTTCGCAGGTCTTCAGTTGGAGGCTCGAAGCCCACAAAAGTTTTTATACATTTTTCTTTCTTTTTTTTTTTTTTTTTAATTATTTTAGTCAGTGTTCTCCATCATTCCTACAGTTAAAATGAATTATTCCATGTCATATACGTCAAAAATAGAATTTAATTTAAACAAATTTCTATATTTATTCGAAATTTTTAATAGTCGAGTTCACGCACATGCGCAGAATACATTCATATTCTTAGCATTGTGCTTTTAGACCACATTGACACCGCATACAAAATTTTACTGGACAGCCGTAATGAGAATCTTAGACCTTTCAGAAGCGCTCGGGTTACGAGGCTTGGTGGCTGGGTCGGCAGAGCGTGACACTTAGTTTTGCAGGTCTTCAGTTCGAGGCTCGAAGCCGACAAATATTTTTTTTTTATATTATGCTTTTTTTTTAAATTTATTATAACCAGTTTTCTCTATCATTCCTACACTTAAAATGAATTATTCAAAGTCATATACGTCAAAAATAGAATTTTATTTAAACAAATTTCTATATTTATTCGAAATTTTAATAGTCGAGTTAACGCACATGCGCAGAATTCATTCGTATTTTTGAGCATTGTGCTTTTAGACCAGTTTGACTGCGTATATAAAATTTTACTGGACAGAAGTAATAAAAATCTTGGACCTTTCAGAAGCACTCGGGTTAAGAGGCTTGGTGGTTGGATCGGCCGAGCTTGACACTTAGTTTTGCAGGTCTTCAGTTCGAGGCTCGAAGACAACAAATGTTTTTATATATTTTTCGTTTTTAAAAAAGTTTATTTTAATCAGTTTGTCCATCATTCCTACAGTTAAAATGAATTTTTCCAAGTCATATACGTCAAAAATAGAATTTAATTTAAACAAATTTCTATATTTATTCGAAATTTTAACAGTCGAGTTCACATGCGCAGAATTCATTCGTATTCTTAGCATTGTGCTTTTAGACCAGATTGACACCGTATATAAAATTTTACTGGACAGCCTTAATGAGAATCTTAGACCTTTCAGAAGCGCTCGGGTTACGAGGCTTGGTTTCTGGATCGGCAGAGTGTGGTACTTAGGTTCGCAGGTCTTCAGTTGGAGGCTCGAAGCCCACAAAAGTTTTTATACATTTTTCTTTCTTTCTTTCTTTTTTTTTTAATTATTTTAGTCAGTGTTCTCCATCATTCCTACAGTTAAAATGAATTATTCCATGTCATATACGTCAAAAATAGAATTTAATTTAAACAAATTTCTATATTTATTCGAAATTTTTAATAGTCGAGTTCCCGCACATGCGCAGAATACATTCATATTCTTAGCATTGTGCTTTTAGACCACATTGACACCGCATACAAAATTTTACTGGACAGCCGTAATGAGAATCTTAGACCTTTCAGAAGCGCTCGGGTTACGAGGCTTGGTGGCTGGGTCGGCAGAGCGTGACACTTAGTTTTGCAGGTCTTCAGTTCGAGACTCGCAGCCGACAAATATTTTTTTATATTATGCTTTTTTTTTAATTTATTATAACCAGTTTTCTCCATCATTCCTACAGTTAAAATGAATTTTTCCAAGTCATATACATCAAAAATAGAATTTAATTTAAACAAATTTCTAAATTTATTCGAAATTTTAATAGTCGAGTTCACGCACATGCGCAGAATTCATTCGTATTTTTAGCATTGGGCTTTTAGACCAGTTTGACTGCGTATATAAAATTTTACTGGACAGCCGTAATGAGAATCTTAGACCTTTCAGAAGCGCTCGCGGTACGAGACTTGGTGGCTGAATCGGCAGAGCGTGACACTTAGTTTTGCAGGTCTTCAGTTCGAGACTCGAAGCCGACAAATATTTTTTTTTATATTATGCTTTTTTTTTAAATTTATTATAACCAGTTTTCTCCATCATTCCTACAGTTAAAACGAATTATTCCAAGTCATATACGTCAAAAATAGAATTTTATTTAAACAAATTTCTATATTTATTCGAAATTTTAATAGTCGGGTTCACGCACATGCGCAGAATTCATTCGTATTCTTAGCATTGTGCTTTTAGACCAGTTTGACTGCGTATGTCAAATTTTACTAGACAGCCGTAACGAGAATCTTAGACCTTTCAGAAGCGCTCGGTTTACGAGTCTTGGTAGCTGGATCGGCTGACTGTGGTACTTAGTTTTGCAGGTCTTCAGTTCGAGACTCGCAGCCGACAAATATTTTTTTATATTATGCTTTTTTTTAATTTATTATAACCAGTTTTCTCCATCATTCCTACAGTTAAAATGAATTAATCCAAGTCATATACGTCAAAAATAGAATTTAATTTCAAAAAATTTATATTTTTATTCGAAATTTTAATAGTCGAGTTCACGCACATGCGCAGAATTCATTCGTATTCTTAGCATTGTACTTTTAGACCAGTTTGACTGCGTATATAAAATTTTACTGGACAGCCGTAATGAGAATATTAGACCTTTCAGAAGCGCTCGGGTTACGAGGATTGGTGTCTGGATCGGCAGTGTGTGGTACTTAGGTTTGCAGGTCTTCAGTTGGAGGTTCGAAGCCCACAAAAGTTTTTATATATTTCTCTTTTTTTTTTTTTTAAATTATTTTAGTCAGTGTTCTCCATCATTCCTACAGTTAAAATGAATTATTCCAAGTCATATACGTCAAAAATAGAATTTTTAATGTTTTTTTTATATTATGCTTTTTTTTTTAATTTATTATAAAAAGTTTTCTCAATCATTCTAACAGTTAAAACGAATTATTCCAAGTCATATACGTCAAAAATATAATTTTATTTAAACAAATTTCTATATTTATTCGAAATGTTAATAGTCGAGTTCACATGCGGAGAATTCATTCGTTATCTTAGCATTGTGAATTAGACCCCATTGACACTGCATATAAAATTTTACTGGACAGCCGTAATGAGAATCTTAGACCTTTGAGAAGCGCTCCGGTTACGAGGATTGGTGTCTGGATCGGCAGAGTGTGGTACTTAGGTTTGCAGGTCTTCAGTTGGAGGCTCGAAGCCCACAAAATTTTTTATATATTTTTCTTTTTTTTTTATTATTTTAGTCAGTGTGCTCCATCATTAGTACAGTTAAAATGAATTATTCCAAGTCATATACGTGAAAAATAGAATTTAAATGAAACAAATTTCTATATTTATTCGAAATTTTAATAGTCGAGTTCACGCACATGCGCAGAATTCATTCGTATTCTTAGCATCGTGCTTTTAGACCAGATTGACACCGTATATAAAATTTTACTGGACAGCCGTAATGGGAATCTTCGACCTTTCAGAAGCGCTCGGGTTGCGAGGCTTGGTGGCTGGATCGGCAGAGCGTGGTACTTAGTTTTGCAGGTCTTCATTTCGAGGCTCGAAGCCGAGAAAAGCTTTGATATATTTTTCTTTTTTTTTTTTAATTTATTTTAGTCAGTTTCTCCATCATTCCTACAGTTAAAATGAATTATTCCAAGTCATATACGTCAAAAGTAGAATTTAATTTAAACAAATTTCTATTTTCATTCGAAATTTTAATAGTCGTGTTCACGCACATGCGCAGAATTCATTCGTATTCTTAGCATTGTGCTTTTAGACCAGTTTGACTGCGTATATAAAATTTTACTGGACAGCCGTAATGAGAATCTTAGACCTTTCAGAAGCACCAGGGTAGCGAAGCTTGGTGGGTGGATCAACATAGTGTGGTGCTTAGTTTTGCAGGTGTTTAGTTCGAGGCTCGAAGACGAAAAATATTTTTTTTTTTTTTTGTATTATGCTTTTCTTGAAAATTTATTATTACCAGTTTTCTCCATTATTCCTACAGTTAAAATAAATTATTGCAAGTCATATACGTCAAAAATAGAATTTAATTTAAACAAATTTCTATATTTATTCGAAATTTTAATAGTCGAGTTCACGCACATGCGCAGAATTCATTCGTATTTTTAGCATTGGGCTTTTAGACCAATTTGACTGCGTATATAAAATTTTACTGGACAGCCGTAATGAGAATCTTAGACCTTTCAGAAGCGCTCGCGGTACGAGGCTTGGTGGCTGGATCGGCAGAGCGTGACACTTAGTTTTGCAGGTCTTCAGTTCGAGACTCGAAGCCAACAAATATTTTTTTTTTATATTATGCTTTTTTTTTAAATTTATTATAACCAGTTTTCTCCATCATTCCTACAGTTAAAATGAATTAATCCAAGTCATATACGTCAAAAATAGAATTTTATTTAAACAAATTTCTATATTTATTCGAAATTTTAATAGTCGAGTTAACGCACATGTGCAGAATTCATTCGTATTTTTGAGCATTGTGCTTTTAGACCAGTTTGACTGCGTATATAAAATTTTACTGGACAGAAGTAATAAAAATCTTGGACCTTTCAGAAGCGCTCGGGTTAAGAGGCTTGGTGGCTGGATCGGCCGAGCTTGACACTTAGTTTTGCAGGTCTTCAGTTCGAGGCTCGAAGACAACAAATGTTTTTATATATTTTTCTTTTTTAAAAAAGTTTGTTTTAATCAGTTTGTCCATCATTCCTACAGTTAAAATGAATTTTTCCAAGTCATATACGTCAAAAATAGAATTTAATTTCAAGAAATTTCTATATTTATTCGAAATTTTAATAGTCGAGTTCACGCCAATGCGCAGAATTCATTCGTATTCTTAGCATTGTGCTTTTAGACCAGTTTGACTGCGTATGTCAAATTTTACTAGACAGCCGTAACGAGAATCTTAGACCTTTCAGAAGCGATCGGTTTACGAGTCTTGGTAGCTGGATCGGCAGAATGTGGTACTTAGTTTTGCAGGTCTTCAGTTCGAGACTCGCAGCCGACAAATATTTTTTATATTATGCTTTTTTTTAATTTATTATAACCAGGTTTCTCCATCATTCCTACAGTTAAAATGAATTAATCCAAGTCATATACGTCAAAAATAGAATTTAATTTCAAAAAATTTATATTTTTATTCGAAATTTTAATAGTCGAGTTCACGCACATGCGCAGAATTCATTCGTATTCTTAGCATTGTGCTTTTAGACCAGTTTGACTGCGTATATAAAATTTTACTGGACAGCCGTAATGAGAATATTAGACCTTTCAGAAGCGCTCGGGTTACGAGGATTGGTGTCTGGATCGGCAGTGTGTGGTACTTAGGTTTGCAGGTCTTCAGTTGGAGGTTCGAAGCCCACAAAAGTTTTTATATATTTCTCTTGTTTTTTTTTTAATTATTTTAGTCAGTGTTCTCCATCATTTCTATAGTTAAAATGAATTATTCCAAGTCATATACGTCAAAAATAGAATTTTATTTAAACAAATTTCTATATTTATTCGAAATTTTAATAGTCGAGTTAACGCACATGCGCAGAATTCATACGTATTCTTAGCATTGTGCTTTTAGACCAGTTTGACTGCGTATATAAAATTTTACTGGACAGCCGTAATGAGAATATTAGACCTTTCAGAAGCTCTCGCGGTACGAGGCTTGGTGGCTGGATCGGCAGAGCGTGACACTTAGTTTTGCAGGTCTTACGTTCGAGACTCGAAGCCGACTAATATTTTTTTTTATATTATGCTTTTTTTTAAAATTTATTATAACCAGTTTTCTCCATCATTCCTACAGTTAAAAGGAATTGTATTCTTAGCATTGTGCTTTTAGACCAGACTGACACCGTATATAAAATTTTACTGGACAGCCGTAATGAGAATCTTAGACATTTCAGAAGCACCATTGTAGCGAAGCTTGGTGGCTGGATCGGCATAGGGTGGTGCTTAGTTTTGCAGGTGTTTAGTTCGAGGCTCGAAGACGACAAATATTTTTTTTTTGTATTATGCGTTTCTTAAAAATTTATTATTACCAGTTTTCTCCATCATTCCTACAGTTAAAATAAATTATTGCAAGTCATATACGTCAAAAATAGAATTTAATTTAAACAAATTTCTATATTTATTCTAAATTTTACGAGTCAAGTTCACACACATGCGCAGAATTCATCCGTATTCTTAGCATTGTGATTTTAGACCAGATTCACACCGTATATAAAATTTCCTGGACAGCTGTAATGAGAATCTTAGACCTTTCAGAAGCGCTCACGTGACGAGGCTTTGTGGCTTTATCGGCACATTGTGGTAATTAGTTTTGCAGGTCTTCAGTTCGATACTCGACGAAGACAAATATTTTTTTATGTTATGATTTTTTTTAATTTATTATAACCAGTTTTCTCCATCATTCCTACAGTTAAAATGAATTATTCCAAGTTGTATACGTCAAAAATAGAATTCAATTTAAACAAATTTCTATATTTATTCGAAATTTTAATTGTCGAGTTCACGCACATGCGCAGAATTCATTCGTATTGTTAGCATTGTGCTTTTAGACCAGATTGACACCGTATATAAAATTTTACTGTACAGCTGTAATGAGAATCTTAGACCTTTGAGAAACGCTCGGGTTACGAAGCCTGGTGACTGGATCGGCAGAGTGTGGTACTTTGTTTTGCAGGTCTTCAGTTCGAGGCTCGAAGCCGACAAATGCTTTGATATATTTTGCTTTTTTAAAAAAGTTTATTTTAGTCAGTTTGTCCATCATTCCTACAGTTAAAATGAATTATTCCAAGTTATATTCGTCAAAAATAGAATTTTTATTTTATAAAATATCTATATTTATTCGAAATTTTAATAGTCGAGTTCATGCACATGCGCAGAATTCATTCGTATTCTTAGCATTGTGCTTTTAGACCAGACTGACACCGTATATAAAATTTTACTGGACAGCCGTAATGAGAATCTTAGACATTTCAGAAGCACCATTGTAGCGAAGCTTGGTGGCTGGATCGGCATAGGGTGGTGCTTAGTTTTGCAGGTGTTTAGTTCGAGGCTCGAAGACGACAAATATTTTTTTTTTTTTTGTATTATGCGTTTCTTAAAAATTTATTATTACCAGTTTTCTCCATCATTCCTACAGTTAAAATAAATTATTGCAAGTCATATACGTCAAAAATAGAATTTAATTTAAACAAATTTCTATATTTATTCGAAATTTTACGAGTCAAGTTCACGCACATGCGCAGAATTCATTCGTATTGTTAGAATTGGGCTTTTAGACCAGATTGGCCACGTATATAAAATTTCTTGGACAGCCGTAATGAGAATCTTAGACCTTTCAGAAGCACTTGGGTTGCGAGTCTGGGTGGCTGGATCGGCAGAGTGTTATACTTAGTTTTGCAGGTCTGCAGTTCGAGGCTCGAAGCCAACAATACTTTTTTTATATTATGCCTTTTTTTTAAATTTATTATAACCAGTTTTCTCCCTCATTCCTACAGTTAAAATGAATTCTTCCAAGTCATATAGTCGAGTTCACGCACATGCGCAGAATTCATTCGTATTGTTAGCATTGTGCTTTTAGACCAGATTCACACCGTATATAAAATTTTACTGGACAGCCGTAATGAGAATCATTGACCTTTCAGATGCTCTCGGGTTACGCGGCTTGAAGGCTGGATCGGCAGAGCGTGGCACTTATTTTTGAAGGTCTTCAGTTCGAGGCTCGAAACCAACAAAAGCTTTGATATATTTTTCTTTTTTTAAAAAAATTTATTTTAGTCAGTTTCTCCATCATTCCTACAGTTAAAATGAATTATTCCAAGTCATATACGTCAAAAATAGAATTTTTATTTTATAAAATATCTATATTTATTCGAAATTTTAATAGTCGAGTTCATGCACATGCGCAGAATTCATTCGTATTCTTAGCATTGTGCTTTTAGACCAGACTGACACCGTATATAAAATTTTACTGGACAGCCGTAATGAGAATCTTAGACATTTCAGAAGCACCATTGTAGCGAAGCTTGGTGGCTGGATCGGCATAGGGTGGTGCTTAGTTTTGCAGGTGTTTAGTTCGAGGCTCGAAGACGACAAATATTTTTTTTTTGTATTATGCGTTTCTTAAAAATTTATTATTACCAGTTTTCTCCATCATTCCTACAGTTAAAATAAATTATTGCAAGTCATATACGTCAAAAATAGAATTTAATTTAAACAAATTTCTATATTTATTCTAAATTTTACGAGTCAAGTTCACACACATGCGCAGAATTCATCCGTATTCTTAGCATTGTGATTTTAGACCAGATTCACACCGTATATAAAATTTCCTGGACAGCTGTAATGAGAATCTTAGACCTTTCAGAAGCGCTCACGTGACGAGGCTTTGTGGCTTTATCGGCACATTGTGGTAATTAGTTTTGCAGGTCTTCAGTTCGATACTCGACGAAGACAAATATTTTTTTATGTTATGATTTTTTTTAATTTATTATAACCAGTTTTCTCCATCATTCCTACAGTTAAAATGAATTATTCCAAGTTGTATACGTCAAAAATAGAATTCAATTTAAACAAATTTCTATATTTATTCGAAATTTTAATTGTCGAGTTCACGCACATGCGCAGAATTCATTCGTATTGTTAGCATTGTGCTTTTAGACCAGATTGACACCGTATATAAAATTTTACTGTACAGCTGTAATGAGAATCTTAGACCTTTGAGAAACGCTCGGGTTACGAAGCTTGGTGACTGGATCGGCAGAGTGTGGTACTTTGTTTTGCAGGTCTTCAGTTCGAGGCTCGAAGCCGACAAATGCTTTGATATATTTTGCTTTTTTAAAAAAGTTTATTTTAGTCAGTTTGTCCATCATTCCTACAGTTAAAATGAATTATTCCAAGTTATATTCGTCAAAAATAGAATTTTTATTTTATAAAATATCTATATTTATTCGAAATTTTAATAGTCGAGTTCATGCACATGCGCAGAATTCATTCGTATTCTTAGCATTGTGCTTTTAGACCAGACTGACACCGTATATAAAATTTTACTGGACAGCCGTAATGAGAATCTTAGACATTTCAGAAACACCATTGTAGCGAAGCTTGGTGGCTGGATCGGCATAGGGTGGTGCTTAGTTTTGCAGGTGTTTAGTTCGAGGCTCGAAGACGACAAATATTTTTTTTTTTTTGTATTATGCGTTTCTTAAAAATTTATTATTACCAGTTTTCTCCATCATTCCTACAGTTAAAATAAATTATTGCAAGTCATATTCGTCAAAAATAGAATTTAATTTAAACAAATTTCTATATTTATTCAAAATTTTACGAGTCAAGTTCACGCACATGCGCAGAATTCATTCGTATTGTTAGAATTGGGCTTTTAGACCAGATTGGCCACGTATATAAAATTTCTTGGACAGCCGTAATGAGAATCTTAGACCTTTCAGAAGCACTTGGGTTGCGAGCCTGGGTGGCTGGATCGGCAGAGTGTTATACTTAGTTTTGCAGGTCTGCAGTTCGAGGCTCGAAGCCAACAATACTTTTTTTATATTATGCCTTTTTTTAAAATTTATTATAACCAGTTTTCTCCCTCATTCCTACAGTTAAAATGAATTCTTCCAAGTCATATAGTCGAGTTCACGCACATGCGCAGAATTCATTCGTATTGTTAGCATTGTGCTTTTAGACCAGATTGACACCGTATATAAAATTTTACTGTACAGCTGTAATGAGAATCTTAGACCTTTGAGAAACGCTCGGGTTACGAAGCTTGGTGGCTGGATCGGCAGAGTGTGGTACTTTGTTTTGCAGGTCTTCAGTTCGAGGCTCGAAGCCGACAAATGCTTTGATATATTTTGCTTTTTTAAAAAAGTTTATTTTAGTCAGTTTGTCCATCATTCCTACAGTTAAAATGAATTATTCCAAGTTATATTCGTCAAAAATAGAATTTTTATTTTATAAAATATCTATATTTATTCGAAATTTTAATAGTCGAGTTCATGCACATGCGCAGATTTCATTCGTATTGTTAGCATTGGGCTTTTAGACCAGATTAACACTGTATATAAAATTTCCTGGACAGCCGTAATGAGAATCTTAGACATTTCAGAAGCACCATTGTAGCGAAGCCTGGTGGCTGGATCGGCATAGGGTGGTGCTTAGTTTTGCAGGTGTTTAGTTCGATGCTCGAAGACGACAAATATTTTTTTTTTTTTGTATTATGCGTTTCTTGAAAATTTATTATTACCAGTTTTCTCCATCATTCCTACAGTTAAAATAAATTATTCCAAGTCATATACGTCAAAAATAGAATTTAAATTAAACAAATTTCTATATTTATTCCAAATTTTACGAGTCAAGTTCACGCACATGCGCAGAATTCATTCGTATTGTTAGAATTGGGCTTTTAGACCAGATTGGCCACGTATATAAAATTTCTTGGACAGATGTAATGAGAATCTTAGACCTTTCAGAAGCGTTCGTTTTACGAGGTTTGGTGGCTGGATCATCAGAGCGTGGCATTAATTTTGGTAGGTCTTCAGTTCGAGGCTCGAAGGCAACACGTGTTTTTATATATTTTTCTTTTTTTAAAAAATTTATTTTATTCAGTTTGTCCATCATTCCTACAGTTAAAATGAATTATTCCAAGTCATATACGTCAAAAATAGAATTTTCTTTATAAAATTTTTATATTTATTCGAAATTTTGATAGTCGAGTTCATGCACATGCGCAGAATTCATTCGTATTGTTAGCATTGGGCTTTTAGACCAGATTAACACTGTATATAAAATTTCCTGGACAGCCGTAATGAGAATCTTAGACCTTTCAGAAGCACCAGGGTAGCGAAGCTTGGTGGCTGGATCGGCATAGTGTGGTGCTTAGTTTTGCAGGTGTTTAGTTCGAGGCTCGAAGACGACAAATATTTTTTTTTGTATTATGCTTTTCTTGAAAATTTATTATTACCAGTTTTCTCCATCATTCCTACAGTTAAAATAAATTATTGCAAGTCATATACGTCAAAAATAGAATTTAATTTAAACAAATTTCTATATTTATTCCAAATTATAATAGTCGAGTTCACGCACATGCGCAGAATTCATTCGTATTGTTAGCATTGTGATTTTTGACCAGATTGACACCGTATTAAAATTTCTTGGACAGCCGTAATGAGAATCTTAGACCTTTCAGAAGCATTCGGGTTACGAGGCTTGGAGGCTTCATCGGCAGGGTGTGGTACTGAGTTTTACAGGTCTTCAGTTCGAGGCTCGAAGCCGACAAATGCTTTGATATATTTTTCTTTTTTTTTCAAATTTATTTTAGTCAGTTTTTCCATTATTCCTACAATTAAAATGAATTATTCCAAGTCATATACGTTAAAGTAGAATTAAATTTAAACAAATTTATATTTTTATTCGAAATTTTAATAGTCTAGTTCACGCACATGCGCAGAATTCATTCGTATTGTTAGCATTGTGATTTTAGACCAGATTCACACCGTATATAAAATTTCCTGGACAGCTGTAATGAGAATCTTAGACCTTTCAGAAGCGCTCACGTGACGAGGCTTTGTGGCTTTATTGGCACATTGTGGTAATTAGTTTTGCAGGTCTTCACTTCGATACTCGACGAAGACAAATATTTTTTTTATGTTATGATTTTTTTTAATTTATTATAACCAGTTTTCTCCATCATTCCTACAGTTAAAATGAATTATACCAAGTAATATACGCCCAAAATAGAATTTAATTTAAACAAATTTCTATATTTATTCGAAATTTTAATAGTCGAGTTCACGCACATGCGCAGAATTCATTCGTATTTTTAGCATTGTGCTTTTAGACCAGATTGACACCGTATATAAAATTTTTTGGACAGACGTAATTAGACCTTTGAGAAACGCTCGGGTTACGAAGCTTGGTGGCTGGATCGGCAGAGTGTGGTACTTAGTTTTGCAGGTCTTCAGTTCGAGGCTCGAAGCCGACAAATGCTTTGATATATTTTGCTTTTTTAAAAAAGTTTATTTTAGTCAGTTTGTCCATCATTCCTACAGTTAAAATGATTTATTCCAAGTTATATTCGTCAAAAATAAAATTTTTATTTTATAAAATATCTATATTTATTCGAAATTTTAATAGTCGAGTTCATGAACATGCGCAGAATTCATTCGTATGCTTAGCATTGTGCTTTTAGACCAGACTGACACCGTATATAAAATTTTACTGGACAGCCGTAATGAGAATCTTAGACCTTTCAGAAGCGTTTGTTTTACGAGGTTTGGTGGCTGGATCATCAGAGCGTGGCATTAATTTTGGTAGGTCTTCAGTTCGAGGCTCGAAGGCAACACGTGTTTTTATATATTTTTCTTTTTTAAAAAAATTTATTTTAGTCAGTTTGTCCATCATTCCTACAGTTAAAATGAATTATTCCAAGTCATATACGTCAAAAATAGAATTTTCTTTATAAAATTTTTATATTTATTCGAAATTTTGATAGTCGAGTTCATGCACATGCGCAGAATTCATTCGTATTCTTAGCATTGTGCTTTTAGACCAGACTGACACCGTATATAAAATTTTACTGGACAGCCGTAATGAGAATCTTAGACCTTTCAGAAGCGTTCGTTTTACGAGGTTTGGTGGCTGGATCATCAGAGCGTGGCATTAATTTTGGTAGGTCTTCAGTTCGAGGCTCGAAGGCAACACGTGTTTTTATATATTTTTCTTTTTTAAAAAAATTTATTTTAGTCAGTTTGTCCATCATTCCTACAGTTAAAATGAATTATTCCAAGTCATATACGTCAAAAATAGAATTTTCTTTATAAAATTTTTATATTTATTCGAAATTTTGATAGTCGAGTTCATGCACATGCGCAGAATTCATTCGTATTTTTAGCATTGTGCTTTTAGACCAGATTGACACCGTATATAAAATTTTTTGGACAGCCGTAATGAGAATCTTAGACCTTTCAGAAGCGTTCGGGTTACGAGGCTTGGAGGCTTCATCGGCAGGGTGTGGTACTGAGTTTTACAGGTCTTCAGTTCGAGGCTCGAAGCCGACAAATATTTTTTTAATATTATGCTTTTTTTTAAATTTATTATAACAAGTTTTCTCCATCATTCCTACAATTAAAATGAATTATTCCAAGTAATATACGTCAAAAATAGAATTTAATTTAAACAAATTTCTATATTTATTCCAAATTTTAATAGTCGAATTCACGCACATGCGCAGAAATCGTTCGTTTTGTTAGCATTGTGCTTTTAGACCAGATTGACACCGTATATAAAATTTCCTGGACAGCCGTAATGAGAATCTTAGACCTTTCAGAAGCATTCGGTTTACGAGGCTTGGTGGCTTCATCGGCAGAGCGTGACACTTAGTTTTGCAGGTCTTCAGTTCGAGGCTCGAAGACAACAAATGTTTTTATATATTTTTCTTTTTAAAAAAAGTTTATTATAACCAGTTTTCTCCACCATTCCTACAGTTAAAATGAATTATTCCAAGTCATATAGGTCAAAAATAGAATTTAATTTAAACAAATTTCTATATTTATTCCAAATTTTAATAGTCGAGTTCACGCACATGCACAGAATTCGTTCGTTTTGTTAGCATTGTGCTTTTAGACCAGATTGACACCGTATATAAAATTTCCTGGACAGACGAAATGAGAATCTTAGACCTTTCAGAAGCATTCATGTTAAGAGGTTTGGTGGCTGGATCGGCAGTGTGTGGTACTAAGGTTTGCAGGTCTTCAGTTCGAGGCTCGAAGCCGACAAGTATTTTTTTTATATTATGCTTTTTTTATAAATTTATTATAACCAGTTTTCTCCACCATTCCTACAGTTAAAATGAATTATTCCAATTAATATACGTCAAAAATAGAATTTAATTTAAACAAATTTCTATATTTATTCGAAATTTTAATAGTCGAGTTCACGCACATGCGCAGAATTCGTTCGTTTTGTTAGCATTGTGCTTTTAGACCAGATTAACACCGTATATAAAATTTCATGGACAGACGTAATGAGAATCTTAGACCTTTCAGAAGCATTCGGGTTACGAGGCTTGGTGGCTGGATCGGCAGAGTGTGATACTTAGTTTTGCAGGTCTGCAGTTCGAGGCTCGAAGCCGACAATACTTTTTTTATATTATGCCTTTTTTTAAAATTTATTATAACCAGTTTTCTCCATCATTCCTACAGTTAAAACGAATTATTCCAAGTCATATACGTCAAAAATAGAATTTAATTTAAACAAATTTCTATATTTATTCGAAATTTTAATAGTCTTCACGCACATGCGCAGAATTCATTCGTATTGTTAGCATTGTGCTTTTTTACAAAATTGACACCATATTAAAATTTTTCCGGACAGTTTTAATGAGACTCTTAGAACCTTCAGAGTCTCTCGGGTTACGAGGCTTCGTAGCTGGATCAGCAGAGTTTTCCGCTTAGTTTTGCAGGTCTTCAGTTCGAAGCTCAAAGCCGACAAATATTTATATATATATAAATATATATTTAAAATTTAATTTAGCCATATTTCTCCATCATTAATAGAGATAAATTAAATAATTCCAAATCATATACGTCAAAAATAGAATTTAATATCAAAATATTTCTATATTTCTTCGAAATTTTACGAGTCAAGTTCACGCACATGGAGACGTAATGAGAATCTTAGATCTTTCAGAAGCATTCGGGTTACGAGGCTTGGTGGCTGGATCGGCAGAGTGTGGTACTTAGCTTTGCAGGTCTTCAGTTCGAGGCTCGAAGCCGACAAATATTTTCTTTATATTATCCTTTTTTTAAAATTTATTATAACCAGTTTTCCCCATTATTCCTACAGTTTAAATGAATTATTCCAAGTCTTATACATCAAAAATAGAATTTAATTTAAACAAATTTCTATATTTATTCGAAATTTTAATAGTCGATTTCACGCCCATGCGCAGAATTATATCGTATTGTTAGCATTGTGCTTTTAGACCAGATTAACACCGTATATAAAATTTCATGGACAGACGTAATAGGAATCTTAGACCTTTCAGAAGCACTCGGGTTACGAGGCTTGGTGGCTGGATCGGCAGAGTGTGGTACTTAGCTTTGCAGGTCTTCAGTTCGAGGCTCGAAGCCGACAAATATTTTTTTTATATTATCCTTTTTTTTAAAATTTATTATAACCAGTTTTCCCCATCATTCCTACAGTTTAAATGAATTATTCCAAGTCATATACGTCAAAAATAGAATTTAATTTAAACAAATTTCTATATTTATTCCAAATTTTAATAGTCGAGTTCACGCACATGCGCAGAATTCGTTCGGTTTGTTAGCATTGTGCTTTTAGACCAGATTGAGACCGTATATAAAATTTCCTGGACAGCTGTAATGAGAATCTTAGACTTTTCAGAAGCGATCGGGTTACTAGGCTTGGTGGCTGGATCGGCAGAGTGTGGTACTTAGCCTTGCAGGTCTTCAGTTCAAGGCTCGAAGCTACAAATATTTTTTTTATATTATCCTTTTTTTTAAATTTATTATAACCAGTTTTCCCCATCATTCCTACAGTTTAAATGATTTATTCCAAGTCATATACGTCAAAAATAGAATTTAATTTAAACAAACTTCTATATTTATTCCAAATTTTAATATTCGAGTTCACGCACATGCGCAGAATTCGTTCGCTTTGTTAGCATTGTGCTTTTAGACCAGATTGACACCGTATATAAAATTTCTTGGACAGACGTAATGAGAATCTTAGACCTTTCAGAAGCACTCCGGTTACGAGGCTTGGTGGCTGGATCGGCAGAGTGTGGTACTTAGCTTTGCAGGTCTTCAGTTCGAGGCTCGAAGCCGACAAATATTTTCTTTATATTATCCTTTTATTAGAATTTATTATAACCAGTTTTAACCATTATTCCTACAGTTTAAATGAATTATTCCAAGTCTTATACGTCAAAAATAGAATTTAATTTAAACAAATTTCTATATTTATTCGAAATTTTAATAGTCGATTTCACGCCCATGGGCAGAATTCATTCGTATTGTTAGCATTGTGCTTGTATAACCAGATTAACACCGTATATAATATTTCATGGACAGACGTAATAGGAATCTTAGACCTTTCAGAAGCACTCGGGTTACGAGGCTTGGTGGCTGGATCGGCAGAGTGTGGTACTAAGTTTTGCAGGTCTTCAGTTCGGGGCTCGAAGCAGACAATACTTTTTTTATATTATGATTTTTTTTAAAATTTATTATAACCAGTTTTCCCTATCATTCCTACAGTTTAAATGAATTATTCCAAGTCATATACGTCAAAAATAGAATTTAATTTAAACAAATTTCTATATTTATTCCAAATTTTAATAGTCGAGTTCACGCACATGCGCAGAATTCGGTCGTTTTGTTAGCATTGTGCTTTTAGACCAGATTAACACCGTATATAAAATTTCATGGACAGACGTAATAGGAATCTTAGACCTTTCAGAAGCACTCGGGTTACGAGGCTTGGTGGCTGGATCGGCAGATTGTGGTACTAAGTTTTGCAGGTCTTCAGTTCGGGGCTCGAAGCAGACAATACTTTTTTTATATTATGATTTTTTTTTAAATTTATTACAACCAGTTTTCTCCATCATTCCTACAGTTAAAATAAATTATTCCAAGTAAAATACGTCAAAAGTAGAATTTAATTGAAACAAATTTCTATATTTATTCCAAATTTTAATAGTTGAGTTCACGCACATGCGCAGAATTCGTTCGTTTTGTTAGCATTGTGCTTTTAGACCAGATTGACACCGTATATAAAATTTCCTGGACAGACGTAATGAGAATCTTAGACCTTTCAGAAGCATTGGATTTACGAGGCTTGGTAAATTTCCTGGACAGCTGTAATGAGAATCTTAGACTTTTCAGAAGCGCTCGGGTTACGAGGCTTGTTGGCTGGATCGTCAGAGTGTGGTACTTAGTTTCGCAGGTCTGCAGGTCGGGGCTCGAAGCAGACAATACTTTTTTTATATCATGCTTATTTTTAAATTTATTATAACCAGTTTTCTGCATTATTCCTACAGTTAAAATGAATTATTCCAAGTCATATACGTCAAAAATAGAATTTAATTTAAACAAATTTCTATATTTATTCGAAATAGGGAGAAATATTCCAAAACATAGAGGGAGACTTGGCGAGAAATAATGAAAATTTCAGTGTAAAACTGGAAAAATTATAAAAATGTAACGAAAAAAGGAGAGAATTTAGAGAAAAACAGGAGAAATGCTTGGGAAAATAGGGAGAAATGTTCAGCAACATATAGGAAGTTTTGTAGAGAAAAAGTGAAAATTTTAGTGTAAAAAAGGAAAAATTATAAAAATTTAAGGAAAAAAGGAGCGATTTTAGAGAAAAATAGGAGAAATGCTTGGTAAAATAGGGAGAAATGTTCCAAAACATAGAGGAAGTATAGGAGAGAAGTATTGAAAATTTTAGTGTAAAACTGGAAAAATTATAAAAAAAGGAAAAAAGGAGAGATTTTAGAGAAAAATAGAAGAAATGCTTGTTAAAATATAGAGAAATGTTCAGATACAGAAAGATTTGGAGAGAAATAGTGAAAATTTCAGTGTAAAATTATAAAAATTATAAAAATTTAAGGAAGAAATAGGGAAAATTTTTGAGAAAAATAGAACTGCTTTGGAAAATAGGGAGAAATATTCAGATACAGGAAGTGTTAGAGAGAAATAGTGAAAATTTCAGTGTAAAACTTGAAAAATTATAAATAATATGGGAAAAAAATTAGAAATTTTAGGGAAAAATAGGAGAAATGCTTTGGAAAATAGAGAGAAATGTTTCAAAACATAGAGGAAGTATAGGAGAGAAATATTGAAAATTTTAGTGCAAAACTGGAAAAATTATAAAAATTTAAGGAAAAAAGGAGAAATTTTTGAGTAGAATAGTAGAACTGCTTTGGAAAATAGGGAGAAGTGTTCCAAAATATACAGGAAGTTTTAGAGAGAAATAGTGAAAATTTTGGTGTAAAACTGTAAAAATTATGAAAATTTAACGAAAAAAGGAGAGATTTTAGAGAAAAATAGAAGAAATGTTTGGGAAAATATAGAGAAATGTTCAGAAAAATACAGAAAGTTTTGGAGAGAAATGGTGAAAATTTTAGTGTAAAACTGGAAAATTATGAAAATTTAAGAAAAAAATAGGATAGATTTTAGAGAAAAATCGGAGAAATGCGTGGGAAAATAGGGAGAAATGTTCCAAAACATATAGGGAAGTATAGGAGAGAAACATTGAAAATTTTAGTGAAAATTATAAAAATTTAAGGAAAAAATAATAGAGATTTTAGAGAAAAATACGAGAAATGCTTGGAAAAATACGGAGAACTGTTCAGAAACATGCAGGAAGTTTTAGAGAGAAATAGTGAAAGTTTTAGTGTAAAACAGGATAAATTATACAATAAGGAAAACAGGAGAGATTTTTGAGAAAAATAGGAGAACTGCTTTGGAAAATAAGGAGAAATATTTGGAAACATACAGGAAATTTTAGAGAGAAATAGTGAAAATTTTAGTGTAAAACTTGAAAAATTTAAGGAAGATATAGGGGAAATTTTAGACAAAAATAGAACTGCTTTGGAAAATAGGGAGAAATGTTCAGAAACATACAGGAAGTTTTAGAGAGAAATAGTGAAAATTTTAGTGTAAAACTTGAAAAATTATAAATATTTAAGGAAAAAAAGAGAGATTTTAGAGAAATATAGGAGAAATGCTTAGGAAAATAGGGAGATATATTCCAAAACATACAGGGAGACTTGGCGAGAAATAGTGAAAATTTCAGTGAAAAACTGGAAAAATTATAAAAATGTAAGGAAAAAAGGAGCGATTTTAGAGAAAAATAGGAGAAATGCTTGGTAAAATAGGGAGAAATGTTCCAAAACATAGAGGAAGTATAGGAGAGAAGTATTGAAAATTTTAGTGTAAAACTGGAAAAATTATAAAAATTTAAGGAAAAAAGGAGAGATTTTAGAGAAAAATAGAAGAAATGCTTGTTAAAATATGGAGAAATGTTCAGAAACACACAGAAAGATTTGGAGAGAAATAGTGAAAATTTCAGTGTAAAATTATAAAAATAAAAATTTAAGGAAGAAATAGGGAAAATTTTTGAGAAAAATAGAACTGCATTGGAAAATAGGGAGAAATATTCAGAAACATACAGGAAGTGTTAGAGAGAAATAGTGAAAATTTCAGTGTAAAACGAAATATTATAAATAATAAGTTGAAAAGGGAGAAATTTTAGGGAAAAATAGGAGAAATGCTTTTGAAAATAGAGAGAAATGTTTCAAAACATGGAGGAAGTATAGGAGAGAAATATTAAAAATTTTAGTGCAAAACTGGAAAAATTATAAAAATATAAGGAAAAAAGATTTTAGAGAAAAATAGGAGAAATGCTTGGGAAAATAGGCAGAAATGTTCCAAAACATAGAGGAAGTATAAGAAAGAAATAGTGAAAATTTCAGTGTAAAATTATAAAAATTATAAAAATTTAAGGAAGAAATAGAGGAAATTTTAGAGAAAAATAGAAGAAATGCTAGGGAAAATAGGGAGAAATGTTTAGAAACATAGAGGAAGTTTTGTAGAGAAATAGTGAAAATTTTAGTGTAAAACAGGATAAATTATAAATATTTAAGGAAAAAAGGAGAAATTTTTGAGTAAAATAGTAGAACAGCTTTGGAAAATAGGGTGAAAAATAGGAGAAATGCTTTTGAAAATAGAGAGAAATGTTTCAAAACATGGAGGAAGTTTTAGAGAGAAATAGTGAAAATTTTAGTGTAAAACTGGAAAAATTATAAAAATTTAAGGAAAAAAGGAGAGATTTTAGAGAAAAATAGAAGAAATGCTTGTTAAAATATGGAGAAATGTTCAGAAACATACAGAAAGATTTGGAGAGAAATAGTGAAAATTTCAGTGTAAAATTATAAAAATAAAAATTTAAGGAAGAAATAGGGAAAATTTTTGAGAAAAATAGAACTGCTTTGGAAAATAGGGAGAAATATTCAGAAACATACAGGGTTAGAGAGAAATAGTGAAAATTTCAGTGTAAAACTTGAAAAATTATAAATAATAAGGGAAAAAAGGAGAAATTTTAGGGAAAAATAGGAGAAATGCTTGGGAAAAAAGAGAAATGTTTCAAAACATAGAGGAAGTATAGGAGAGAAATATTCAAAATTTTAGTGTAAATTATAAAAATTTAAGGAAAAAATAATAGAGATTTTAGAGAAAAATACGAGAAATGCTTGGAAAAATACGAAGAAATGTTCAGAAACATACAGGAAGTTTTAGAGAGAAATAGTGAAAGTTTTAGTGTAAAACAGGATAAATTATAAAAGTTTAAGGAAAACAAGAGAGATTTTTGAGAAAAATAGGAGAACTACTTTGTAAAATAAGGAGAAACATTTGGAAACATACAGGAAGTTTTAGAGAGAAATAGTGAAAATTTTAGTGTAAAACGAAAAATTTAAGGAAGATATAGGGGAAATTTTAGACAAAAATAGGAGAACTGCTTTGCAAAATAGGGAGAAATGTTCCAAAACATACAAGAAGTTTTAGAGAGAAAAAGTGAAAATTTTAGTGCAAAACTGGAAAAATTATGAAAATTTAAGGAAAAAAGGAGAGATTTTAGAGAAAAACAGGAAAAATGCTTGGGAAAATAGGGAGAAATGTTCAGAAACATATAGGAAGTTTTGTAGAGAAGTATTGAAAATTTTAGTGTAAAACTGGAAAAATTATAAAAATTTAAGGAAAAAAGGAGAGATTTTAGAGAAAAATAGAAGAAATGCTTGTTAAAATATGGAGAAATGTTCAGAAACATACAGAAAGATTTGGAGAGAAATAGTGAAAATTTCAGTGTAAAATTATAAAAATAAAAATTTAAGGAAGAAATAGGGAAAATTTTTGAGAAAAATAGAACTGCTTTGGAAAATAGGGAGAAATATTCAGATACAGGAAGTGTTAGAGAGAAATATCTAAAATTTCAGTGTAAAACGAAAAATTATAAATAATAAATTAAAAAAGGAGAAATTTTAGTCAAAAATAGGAGAAATGCTTTTGGAAATAGAGAGAAATGTTTCAAAACATGGAGGAAGTATAGGAGAGAAATATTGAAAATTTTAGTGCAAAACTGGAAAAATTATGAAAATTTAAGGAAAAAAGAGAGATTTTAGAGAAAAATAGGAGAAATGCTTGGGAAAATAGGCAGAAATGTTCCAAAACATACAGGAAGTTTTAGAGAGAAATAGTGAAAATGTTAGTGTAAAACAGGATAAATTATGAAAATTTAAGGAAAAAAGGAGAGATTTTAGAGAAAAATAGAAGAAATGTTTGATAAAATATAGAGAAATGTTCAGAAAAATACAGAAAGTTTTGGAGAGAAATAGTGAAAATTTTAGTGTAAAACTGGAAAAATTATGAAAATTTAAGGAAAAAATAGGATAGATTTTAGAGAAAAATCGGAGAAATGCTTGGGAAAATAGGGAGAAATGTTCCAAAACATAGAGGAAGTATAGGAGAGAAACATTGAAAATTTTAGTGTAAATTATAAAAATTTAAGGAAAAAATAATAGAGATTTTAGAGAAAAATACGAGAAATGCTTGGAAAAATACGGAGAAATGTTCAGATACATACAGGAAGTTTTAGAGAGAAATAGTGAAAGTTTTAGTGTAGAACAGGATAAATTATAAAAGTTTAAGGAAAACAGGAGAGATTTTTGAGAAAAATAGGAGAACTGCTTTGGAAAATAAGGAGAAATATTTGGAAACATACAGGAAGTTTTAGAGAGAAATAGTGAAAGTTTTAGTGTAAAACAGGATAAATTATAAAAGTTTAAGGAAAACAAGAGAGATTTTTGAGAAAAATAGAACTGTCTTTGGAAAAGAAGGAGAAATATTTGGAAACATACAGGAAGTTTTAGAGAGAAATAGTGAAAATTTTAGTGTAAAACGAAAAATTTAAGGAAGATATAGGGGAAATTTTAGACAAAAATAGGAGGACTGCTTTGGAAAATAGGGAGAAATGTTCAGAAACATACAGGAAGTTTTAGAGAGAAATAGTGAAAATTTTAGTGTAAAACTTGAAAAATTATGAAAACTTAAGGAAAAAAGGAGAGATTTTAGAGAAAAATAGGAGAAATGCTTGGGAAAATAGGGAGAAATGTTCCAAAACATAGAGGAAGTATGAGAGAAATAGTGAAAATTTCAGTGTAAAATTATAAAAATTATAAAAATTTAAGGAAGAAATAGAGGAAATTTAAGAGAAAAATAGGAGAAATGCTAGGGAAAATAGGGAGAAATGTTCCAAAACATACAGGAAGTTTTAGAGAGAAATAGTGAAAATTTTAGTGTAAAACTGTAAAAATTATGAAAATTTAAGGAAAAAAGATTTTAGAGAAAAATAGAAGAAATGTTTGATAAAATATAGAGAAATGTTCAGAAAAATACAGAAAGTTTTGGAGATAAATAGTGAAAATTTTAGTGTAAAACTGGAAAAATTATGAAAATTTAAGGAAAAAATAGGATAGATTTTAGAGAAAAATCGGAGAAATGCTTGGGAAAATAGGGAGAAATGTTCCAAAACATAGAGGAAGTATAGGAGAGAAACATTGAAAATTTTAGTGAAAATTATGAAAATTTAAGGAAAAAATAATAGAGAATTTAGAGAAAAATACGAGAAATGCTTGGAAAAATACGGAGAAATGTTCAGATACATACAGGAAGTTTTAGAGAGAAATAGTGAAAGTTTTAGTGTAGAACAGGATAAATTATAAAAGTTTAAGGAAAACAGGAGAGATTTTTGAGAAAAATAGGAGAAATGCTTTGGAAAATAGGGAGAAATATTCCAAATTATACAGGGAGACTTGGCGAGAAATAGTGAAAATTTCAGTGTAAAACTGGAAAAATTATAAAAATGTAAGGTAAAAAGGAGGTATTTTAGAGAAAAACAGGAGAACTGCTTTGGAAAATAGGGAGAAATTTTCAGAAACATACACGAAGTGTTAGAGAGAAATAGTGAAAATTTCAGTGTAAAACGATAAATTATAAATAATAAGGGAAAAAAGGAGAAATTTTAGGGAAAAATAGGAGAAATGCTTGGGAAAATAGAGAGAAATGTTCCCAAACATAGAGGAAGTATAGGAGAGAAGTATTGAAAATTTTAGTGTAAAACTGGAAAAATTATAAAAAAAGGAAAAAAGGAGAGATTTTAGAGAAAAATAGAAGAAATGCTTGTTAAAATATGGAGAAATGTTCAGAAACATACAGAAAGATTTGGAGAGAAATAGTGAAAATTTCAGTGTAAAATTATAAAAATAAAAATTTAAGGAAGAAATAGGGAAAATTTTTGAGAAAAATAGAACTGCTTTGGAAAATAGGGAGAAATATTCAGATACAGGAAGTGTTAGAGAGAAATATCTAAAATTTCAGTGTAAAACGAAAAATTATAAATAATAAATTAAAAAAGGAGAAATTTTAGTCAAAAATAGGAGAAATGCTTTTGGAAATAGAGAGAAATGTTTCAAAACATGGAGGAAGTATAGGAGAGAAATATTGAAAATTTTAGTGCAAAACTGGAAAAATTATGAAAATTTAAGGAAATAAGAGAGATTTTAGAGAAAAATAGGAGAAATGCTTGGGAAAATAGGCAGAAATGTTCCAAAACATACAGGAAGTTTTAGAGAGAAATAGTGAAAATTTTAGTGTAAAACAGGATAAATTATGAAAATTTAAGGAAAAAAGGAGAGATTTTAGAGAAAAATAGAAGAAATGTTTGATAAAATATAGAGAAATGTTCAGAAAAATACAGAAAGTTTTGGAGAGAAATAGTGAAAATTTTAGTGTAAAACTGGAAAAATTATGAAAATTTAAGGAAAAAATAGGATAGATTTTAGAGAAAAATCGGAGAAATGCTTGGGAAAATAGGGAGAAATGTTCCAAAACATAGAGGAAGTATAGGAGAGAAACATTGAAAATTTTAGTGTAAATTATAAAAATTTAAGGAAAAAATAATAGAGATTTTAGAGAAAAATACGAGAAATGCTTGGAAAAATACGGAGAAATGTTCAGATACATACAGGAAGTTTTAGAGAGAAATAGTGAAAGTTTTAGTGTAGAACAGGATAAATTATAAAAGTTTAAGGAAAACAGGAGAGATTTTTGAGAAAAATAGGAGAACTGCTTTGGAAAATAAGGAGAAATATTTGGAAACATACAGGAAGTTTTAGAGAGAAATAGTGAAAGTTTTAGTGTAAAACAGGATAAATTATAAAAGTTTAAGGAAAACAAGAGAGATTTTTGAGAAAAATAGAACTGTCTTTGGAAAAGAAGGAGAAATATTTGGAAACATACAGGAAGTTTTAGAGAGAAATAGTGAAAATTTTAGTGTAAAACGAAAAATTTAAGGAAGATATAGGGGAAATTTTAGACAAAAATAGGAGGACTGCTTTGGAAAATAGGGAGAAATGTTCAGAAACATACAGGAAGTTTTAGAGAGAAATAGTGAAAATTTTAGTGTAAAACTTGAAAAATTATGAAAACTTAAGGAAAAAAGGAGAGATTTTAGAGAAAAATAGGAGAAATGCTTGGGAAAATAGGGAGAAATGTTCCAAAACATAGAGGAAGTATGAGAGAAATAGTGAAAATTTCAGTGTAAAATTATAAAAATTATAAAAATTTAAGGAAGAAATAGAGGAAATTTAAGAGAAAAATAGGAGAAATGCTAGGGAAAATAGGGAGAAATGTTCCAAAACATACAGGAAGTTTTAGAGAGAAATAGTGAAAATTTTAGTGTAAAACTGTAAAAATTATGAAAATTTAAGGAAAAAAGATTTTAGAGAAAAATAGAAGAAATGTTTGATAAAATATAGAGAAATGTTCAGAAAAATACAGAAAGTTTTGGAGATAAATAGTGAAAATTTTAGTGTAAAACTGGAAAAATTATGAAAATTTAAGGAAAAAATAGGATAGATTTTAGAGAAAAATCGGAGAAATGCTTGGGAAAATAGGGAGAAATGTTCCAAAACATAGAGGAAGTATAGGAGAGAAAGATTGAAAATTTTAGTGAAAATTATGAAAATTTAAGGAAAAAATAATAGAGATTTTAGAGAAAAATACGAGAAATGCTTGGAAAAATACGGAGAAATGTTCAGATACATACAGGAAGTTTTAGAGAGAAATAGTGAAAGTTTTAGTGTAGAACAGGATAAATTATAAAAGTTTAAGGAAAACAGGAGAGATTTTTGAGAAAAATAGGAGAACTGCTTTGGAAAATAAGGAGAACTGCTTTGGAAAATAAGGAGAAATATTTCGAAACATACAGGAAGTTTTAGAGAGAAATAGTGAAAGTTTTAGTGTAAAACAGGATAAATTATAAAAGTTTAAGGAAAACAAGAGAGATTTTTGAGAAAAGTAGGAGAACTACTGTGGAAAATAAGGAGAAATATTTGGAAACATACAGGAAGTTTTAGAGAGAAATAGTGAAAATTTTAGTCTAAAGCGAAAAATTTAAGGAAGATATAGGGAAAATTTTAGACAAAAATAGGAGAACTGCTTTGGAAAATAGGGAGAAATGTTCAGAAACATACAGGAAGTTTTCGAGAGAAATAGTGAAAATTTTAGTGTAAAACTTGAAAAATTATGAAAATTTAAGGAAAAAAGGAGAGATTTTAGAGAAAAATAGGAGAAATGCTTTGGAAAATAGGGAGAAATGTTCCAAAACATAGAGGAAGTATAAGAGAGAAATAGTGAAAATTTCAGTGTAAAATTATAAAAAATAAAAATTTAAGGAAAAAAGGAGAAATTTTTGAGTAAAACAGTAGAACTGCTTTGGAAAATAGGGAGAAATGTTCCAAAACATACAGGAAGTTTTAGAGAGAAATAGTGAAAATTTTAGTATAAAACTTGAAAAATTATGAAAATTTAAGGAAAAAAGAGAGATTTTAGAGAAAAATAGGAGAAATGCTTAGGAAAATAGGCAGAAATGTTCCAAAACATAGAGGAAGTATAAGAGAAAAATAGTGAAAATATCAGTGTAAAATTATAAAAATTATAAAAATTTAAGGAAGAAATAGAGGAAATTTTAGAGAAAAATAGGAGAAATGCTAGGTAAAATAGGGAGAAATGTTCCAAAACATACAGGAAGTTTTAGAGAGAAATAGTGAAAATTTTAGTGTAAAACTTGAAAAATTATAAATATTTAAGGAAAAAAGGAGAGATTTTAGAGAAAAATAGGAGAAATGCTTGGGAAAATAGGGACAAATGTTGCAAAACATTGAGGAAGTATAAGAGAGAAATAGTGAAAATTTCAGTGTAAAATTATAAAAAATAAAAATTTAAGGAAAAAAGGAGAAATTTTTGAGTAAAACAGTAGAACTGCTTTGGAAAATAGGGAGAAATGGTCCAAAACATACAGGAAGTTTTAGAGAGAAATAGTGAAAATTTTAGTGCAAAACTGGAAAAATTATGAAAATTTAAGGAAAAAAGGAGAGATTTTAGAGAAAAAACAGGAAAAATGCTTGGGAAAATAGGGAGAAATGTTCAGAAACATATAGGAAATTTTGTAGAGAAGTAGTGAACATTTTAGTGTAAAAAAGGAAAAATTATAAAAATTTGAGGAAAAAAGGAGCGATTTTAGAGAAAAATAGGAGAAATGCTTGGTAAAATAGGCAGAAATGTTCCAAAACATACAGGAAGTATAGAAAAGAAGTATTGAAAATTTTAGTGAAAATTATAAAAATTTAAGGAAAAAATAATAGAGATTTTAGAGAAAAATACGAGAAATGCTTGGAAAAATACGGAGAAATGTTCAGATACATACAGGAAGTTTTAGAGAGAAATAGTGAAAGTTTTAGTGTAGAACAGGATAAATTATAAAAGTTTAAGGAAAACAGGAGAGATTTTTGAGAAAAATAGGAGAACTGCTTTGGAAAATAAGGAGAAATATTTGGAAACATACAGGAAGTTTTAGAGAGAAATAGTGAAAGTTTTAGTGTAAAACCGATTAAATTATAAAAGTTTAAGGAAAACAAGAGAGATTTTTGAGAAAAATAGGAGAACTACTGTGGAAAATAAGGAGAAATATTTGGAAACATACAGGAAGTTTTAGAGAGAAATAGTGAAAATTTTAGTCTAAAGCGAAAAATTTAAGGAAGATATAGGGGAAATTTTAGACAAAAATAGGAGAACTGCTTTGGAAAATAGGGAGAAATGTTCAGAAACATACAGGAAGTTTTCGAGAGAAATAGTGAAAATTTTAGTGTAAAACTTGAAAAATTATGAAAATTTAAGGAAAAAAGGAGAGATTTTAGAGAAAAATAGGAGAAATGCTTTGGAAAATAGGGAGAAATATTCCAAATTATACAGGGAGACTTGGCGAGAAATAGTGAAAATTTCAGTGTAAAACTGGAAAAATTATAAAAATGTAAGGTAAAAAGGAGGTATTTTAGAGAAAAACAGGAGAACTGCTTTGGAAAATAGGGAGAAATTTTCAGAAACATACACGAAGTGTTAGAGAGAAATAGTGAAAATTTCAGTGTAAAACGATAAATTATAAATAATAAGGGAAAAAAGGAGAAATTTTAGGGAAAAATAGGAGAAATGCTTGGGAAAATAGAGAGAAATGTTCCCAAACATAGAGGAAGTATAGGAGAGAAGTATTGAAAATTTTAGTGTAAAACTGGAAAAATTATAAAAATTTAAGGAAAAAAGGAGAGATTTTAGAGAAAAATAGAAGAAATGCTTGTTAAAATATGGAGAAATGTTCAGAAACATACAGAAAGATTTGGAGAGAAATAGTGAAAATTTCAGTGTAAAATTATAAAAATAAAAATTTAAGGAAGAAATAGGGAAATTTTTTGAGAAAAATAGAACTGCTTTGGAAAATAAAAAGAAATATTCAGATACAGGAAGTGTTAGAGAGAAATAGCGAAAATTTCAGTGTAAAACGAAAAATTATAAATAATAAGTTAAAAAAGGAGAAATTTTAGGGAAAAATAGGAGAAATGCTTTTAAAAATAGAGAGAAATGTTTCAAAACATGGAGGAAGTATAGGAGAGAAATATTGAAAATTTTAGTGCAAAACTGGAAAAATTATGAAAATTTAAAGAAAAAAGAGAGATTTTAGAGAAAAATAGGAGAAATGCTTGGGAAAATAGGCAGAAATGTTCCAAAACATAGAGGAAGTATAAGAGAAAAATATTGAAAGTTTTAGTGTAGAACAGGATAAATTATAAAATAAGGAAAACAGGAGAGATTTTTGAGAAAAATAGGAGAACTGCTTTGGAAAATAAGGAGAAATATTTGGAAACATACAGGAAATTTTAGAGAGAAATAGTGAAAATTTTAGTGTAAAACTTGAAAAATTTAAGGAAGATATAGGGGAAATTTTTGACAAAAATAGGAGAACTGCTTTGGAAAATAGGGAGAAATGTTCAGAAACATACAGGAAGTTTTTGAGTGAAATAGTGAAAATTTTAGTGTAAAACTGGATAAATTATGAAAATTTGAGGAAAAATGGAGAGATTTTAGAGAAAAATAGGAGAAATGCTTGGGAAAATAGGGAGAAATGTTCCAAAACATAGAGGAAGTATAAGAGAGAAATAGTGAAAATTTAGGTGTAAAATTATAAAAAATAAAAATTTAAGGAAAAAAAGGAGACATTTTTGAGTAAAACAGTAGAACTGCTTTGGAAAATAGGGAGAAATGTTCCAAAACATACAGGAAGTTTTAGAGAGAAATAGTGAAAATTTTAGTATAAAACTTGAAAAATTATGAAAATTTAAGGAAAAAAGAGATATTTTAGAGAAAAATATGAGAAATGCTTAGGAAAATAGGCAGAAATGTTCCAAAACATAGAGGAAGTATAAGAGAAAAATAGTGAAAATATCAGTGTAAAATTATAAAAATTATAAAAATTTAAGGAAGAAATAGAGGAAATTTTAGAGAAAAATAGGAGAAATGCTAGGTAAAATAGGGAGAAATGTTCCAAAACATACAGGAAGTTTTAGAGAGAAATAGTGAAAATTTTAGTGTAAAACTTGAAAAATTATAAATATTTAAGGAAAAAAGGAGAGATTTTAGAGAAAAATAGGAGAAATGCTTGGGAAAATAGGGACAAATGTTGCAAAACATTGAGGAAGTATAAGAGAGAAATAGTGAAAATTATAAAAAATAAAAATTTAAGGAAAAAAGGAGAAATTTTTGAGTAAAACAGTAGAACTGCTTTGGAAAATAGGGAGAAATGGTCCAAAACATACAGGAAGTTTTAGAGAGAAATAGTGAAAATTTTAGTGCAAAACTGGAAAAATTATGAAAATTTAAGGAAAAAAGGAGAGATTTTAGAGAAAAAACAGGAAAAATGATTGGGAAAATAGGGAGAAATGTTCAGAAACATATAGGAAATTTTGTAGAGAAGTAGTGAAAATTTTAGTGTAAAAAAGGAAAAATTATAAAAATTTGAGGAAAAAAGGAGCGATTTTAGAGAAAAATAGGAGAAATGCTTGGTAAAATAGGCAGAAATGTTCCAAAACATACAGGAAGTATAGAAAAGAAGTATTGAAAATTTTAGTGAAAATTATAAAAATTTAAGGAAAAAATAATAGAGATTTTAGAGAAAAATACGAGAAATGCTTGGAAAAATACGGAGAAATGTTCAGATACATACAGGAAGTTTTAGAGAGAAATAGTGAAAGTTTTAGTGTAGAACAGGATAAATCATAAAAGTTTAAGGAAAACAGGAGAGATTTTTGAGAAAAATAGGAGAACTGCTTTGGAAAATAAGGAGAAATATTTGGAAACATACAGGAAGTTTTAGAGAGAAATAGTGAAAGTTTTAGTGTAAAACAGAAT
Source organism: Argiope bruennichi (assembly GCF_947563725.1). Taxonomy (NCBI): domain Eukaryota; kingdom Metazoa; phylum Arthropoda; class Arachnida; order Araneae; family Araneidae; genus Argiope; species Argiope bruennichi. Next base: position 127,450,387 of record NC_079155.1, on the reverse strand, counting down.
AAATTATAAAAGTTTAAGGAAAACAAGAGAGATTTTTGAGAAAAATAGGAGAACTACTGTGGAAAATAAGGAGAAATATTTGGAAACATACAGGAAGTTTTAGAGAGAAATAGTGAAAATTTTAGTCTAAAGCGAAAAATTTAAGGAAGATATAGGGGAAATTTTAGACAAAAATAGGAGAACTGCTTTGGAAAATAGGGAGAAATGTTCAGAAACATACAGGAAGTTTTCGAGAGAAATAGGGAAAATTTTAGTGTAAAACTTGAAAAATTATGAAAATTTAAGGAAAAAAGGAGAGATTTTAGAGAAAAATAGGAGAAATGCTTTGGAAAATAGGGAGAAATGTTCCAAAACATAGAGGAAGTATAAGAGAGAAATAGTGAAAATTTCAGTGTAAAATTATAAAAAATAAAAATTTAAGGAAAAAAGGAGAAATTTTTGAGTAAAACAGTAGAACTGCTTTGGAAAATAGGGAGAAATGTTCCAAAACTTACAGGAAGTTTTAGAGACAAATAGTGAAAATTTTAGTGCAAAACTGGAAAAATTATGAAAATTTAAGGAAAAAAGGAGAGATTTTAGAGAAAAAACAGGAAAAATGCTTGGGAAAATAGGGAGAAATGTTCAGAAACATATAGGAAATTTTGTAGAGAAGTAGTGAAAATTTTAGTGTAAAAAAGGAAAAATTATAAAAATTTGAGGAAAAAAGGAGCGATTTTAGAGAAAAATAGGAGAAATGCTTGGTAAAATAGGCAGAAATGTTCCAAAACATACAGGAAGTATAGAAAAGAAGTATTGAAAATTTTAGTGAAAATTATAAAAATTTAAGGAAAAAATAATAGAGATTTTAGAGAAAAATACGAGAAATGCTTGGAAAAATACGGAGAAATGTTCAGATACATACAGGAAGTTTTAGAGAGAAATAGTGAAAGTTTTAGTGTAGAACAGGATAAATTATAAAAGTTTAAGGAAAACAGGAGAGATTTTTGAGAAAAATAGGAGAACTGCTTTGGAAAATAAGGAGAAATATTTGGAAACATACAGGAAGTTTTAGAGAGAAATAGTGAAAGTTTTAGTGTAAAACAGGATAAATTATAAAAGTTTAAGGAAAACAAGAGAGATTTTTGAGAAAAATAGGAGAACTACTGTGGAAAATAAGGAGAAATATTTGGAAACATACAGGAAGTTTTAGAGAGAAATAGTGAAAATTTTAGTCTAAAGCGAAAAATTTAAGGAAGATATAGGGAAAATTTTAGACAAAAATAGGAGAACTGCTTTGGAAAATAGGGAGAAATGTTCAGAAACATACAGGAAGTTTTCGAGAGAAATAGTGAAAATTTTAGTGTAAAACTTGAAAAATTATGAAAATTTAAGGAAAAAAGGAGAGATTTTAGAGAAAATAGGAGAAATGCTTTGGAAAATAGGGAGAAATGTTCCAAAACATAGAGGAAGTATAAGAGAGAAATAGTGAAAATTTCAGTGTAAAATTATAAAAAATAAAAATTTAAGGAAAAAAGGAGAAATTTTTGAGTAAAACAGTAGAACTGCTTTGGAAAATAGGGAGAAATGTTCCAAAACATACAGGAAGTTTTAGAGAGAAATAGTAAAAATTTTAGTGTAAAACTAGAAAAATTATGAAAATTTAAGGAAAAAAGAGAGATTTTAGAGAAAAATAGGAGAAATGCTTAGGAAAATAGGCAGAAATGTTCCAAAACATAGAGGAAGTATAAGAGAAAAATAGTGAAAATATCAGTGTAAAATTATAAAAATTATAAAAATTTAAGGAAGAAATAGAGGAAATTTTAGAGAAAAATAGGAGAAATGCTAGGTAAAATAGGGAGAAATGTTCCAAAACATACAGGAAGTTTTAGAGAGAAATAGTGAAAATTTTAGTGTAAAACTTGAAAAATTATAAATGTTTAAGGAAAAAAGGAGAGATTTTAGAGAAAAATAGGAGAAATGCTTGGGAAAATAGGGACAAATGTTCCAAAACATAGAGGAAATATAAGAGAAATAGTGAAAATTTCAGTGTAAAATTATAAAAAATAAAAATTTAAGGAAAAAAGGAGAAATTTTTGAGTAAAACAGTAGAACTGCTTTGGAAAATAGGGAGAAATGTTCCAAAACTTACAGGAAGTTTTAGAGACAAATAGTGAAAATTTTAGTGCAAAACTGGAAAAATTATGAAAATTTAAGGAAAAAAGGAGAGATTTTAGAGAAAAAACAGGAAAAATGCTTGGGAAAATAGGGAGAAATGTTCAGAAACATATAGGAAATTTTGTAGAGAAGTAGTGAAAATTTTAGTGTAAAAAAGGAAAAATTATAAAAATTTGAGGAAAAAAGGAGCGATTTTAGAGAAAAATAGGAGAAATGCTTGGTAAAATAGGCAGAAATGTTCCAAAACATACAGGAAGTATAGAAAAGAAGTATTGAAAATTTTAGTGAAAATTATAAAAATTTAAGGAAAAAATAATAGAGATTTTAGAGAAAAATACGAGAAATGCTTGGAAAAATACGGAGAAATGTTCAGATACATACAGGAAGTTTTAGAGAGAAATAGTGAAAGTTTTAGTGTAGAACAGGATAAATTATAAAAGTTTAAGGAAAACAGGAGAGATTTTTGAGAAAAATAGGAGAACTGCTTTGGAAAATAAGGAGAAATATTTGGAAACATACAGGAAGTTTTAGAGAGAAATAGTGAAAGTTTTAGTGTAAAACAGGATAAATTATAAAAGTTTAAGGAAAACAAGAGAGATTTTTGAGAAAAATAGGAGAACTACTGTGGAAAATAAGGAGAAATATTTGGAAACATACAGGAAGTTTTAGAGAGAAATAGTGAAAATTTTAGTCTAAAGCGAAAAATTTAAGGAAGATATAGGGAAAATTTTAGACAAAAATAGGAGAACTGCTTTGGAAAATAGGGAGAAATGTTCAGAAACATACAGGAAGTTTTCGAGAGAAATAGTGAAAATTTTAGTGTAAAACTTGAAAAATTATGAAAATTTAAGGAAAAAGGAGAGATTTTAGAGAAAAATAGGAGAAATGCTTTGGAAAATAGGGAGAAATGTTCCAAAACATAGAGGAAGTATAAGAGAGAAATAGTGAAAATTTCAGTGTAAAATTATAAAAAATTAAAATTTAAGGAAAAAAGGAGAAATTTTTGAGTAAAACAGTAGAACTGCTTTGGAAAATAGGGAGAAATGTTCCAAAACATACAGGAAGTTTTAGAGAGAAATAGTGAAAATTTTAGTGTAAAACTTGAAAAATTATGAAAATTTAAGGAAAAAAGAGAGATTTTAGAGAAAAATAGGAGAAATGCTTAGGAAAATAGGCAGAAATGTTCCAAAACATAGAGGAAGTATAAGAGAAAAATAGTGAAAATATCAGTGTAAAATTATAAAAATTATAAAAATTTAAGGAAGAAATAGAGGAAAATTTAGAGAAAAATAGGAGAAATGCTAGGTAAAATAGGGAGAAATGTTCCAAAACATACAGGAAGTTTTAGAGAGAAATAGTGAAAATTTTAGTGTAAAACTTGAAAAATTATAAATGTTTAAGGAAAAAAGGAGAGATTTTAGAGAAAAATAGGAGAAATGCTTGGGAAAATAGGGACAAATGTTGCAAAACATTGAGGAAGTATAAGAGAGAAATAGTGAAAATTTCAGTGTAAAATTATAAAAAATAAAAATTTAAGGAAAAAAGGAGAAATTTTTGAGTAAAACAGTAGAACTGCTTTGGAAAATAGGGAGAAATGGTCCAAAACATACAGGAAGTTTTAGAGAGAAATAGTGAAAATTTTAGTGCAAAACTGGAAAAATTATGAAAATTTAAGGAAAAAAGGAGAGATTTTAGAGAAAAAACAGGAAAAATGCTTGGGAAAATAGGGAGAAATGTTCAGAAACATATAGGAAATTTTGTAGAGAAGTAGTGAAAATTTTAGTGTAAAAAAGGAAAAATTATAAAAATTTGAGGAAAAAAGGAGCGATTTTAGAGAAAAATAGGAGAAATGCTTGGTAAAATAGGTAGAAATGTTCCAAAACATACAGGAAGTATAGAAAAGAAGTATTGAAAATTTTAGTGAAAATTATAAAAATTTAAATAAAAAATAATAGAGATTTTAGAGAAAAATACGAGAAATGCTTGGAAAAATACGGAGAAATGTTCAGATACATACAGGAAGTTTTAGAGAGAAATAGTGAAAGTTTTAGTGTAGAACAGGATAAATTATAAAAGTTTAAGGAAAACAGGAGAGATTTTTGAGAAAAATAGGAGAACTGCTTTGGAAAATAAGGAGAAATATTTGGAAACATACAGGAAGTTTTAGAGAGAAATAGTGAAAGTTTTAGTGTAAAACAGGATAAATTATAAAAGTTTAAGGAAAACAAGAGAGATTTTTGAGAAAAATAGGAGAACTACTGTGGAAAATAAGGAGAAATATTTGGAAACATACAGGAAGTTTTAGAGAGAAATAGTGAAAATTTTAGTCTAAAGCGAAAAATTTAAGGAAGATATAGGGAAAATTTTAGACAAAAATAGAACTGCTTTGGAAAATAGGGAGAAATGTTCAGAAACATACAGGAAGTTTTCGAGAGAAATAGTGAAAATTTTAGTGTAAAACTTGAAAAATTATGAAAATTTAAGGAAAAAAGGAGAGATTTTAGAGAAAAATAGGAGAAATGCTTTGGAAAATAGGGAGAAATGTTCCAAAACATAGAGGAAGTATAAGAGAGAAATAGTGAAAATTTCAGTGTAAAATTATAAAAAATAAAAATTTAAGGAAAAAAGGAGAAATTTTTGAGTAAAACAGTAGAACTGCTTTGGAAAATAGGGAGAAATGTTCCAAAACATAGAGGAAGTTTTAGAGAGAAATAGTAAAAATTTTAGTGTAAAACTTGAAAAATTATGAAAATTTAAGGAAAAAAGAGAGATTTTAGAGAAAAATAGGAGAAATGCTTAGGAAAATAGGCAGAAATGTTCCAAAACATAGAGGAAGTATAAGAGAAAAATAGTGAAAATATCAGTGTAAAATTATAAAAATTATAAAAATTTAAGGAAGAAATAGAGGAAATTTTAGAGAAAAATAGGAGAAATGCTAGGTAAAATAGGGAGAAATGTTCCAAAACATACAGGAAGTTTTAGAGAGAAATAGTGAAAATTTTAGTGTAAAACTTGAAAAATTATAAATATTTAAGGAAAAAAGGAGAGATTTTAGAGAAAAATAGGAGAAATGCTTGGGAAAAGAGGGAGAAATGTTCCAAAACATAGAGGAAGTATAGGAGAGAAACATTGAAAATTTTAGTGTAAATTATAAAAATTTAAGGAAAAAATAATAGAGATTTTAGAGAAAAATACGAGAAATGCTTGGAAAAATACGGAGAAAGGTTCAGAAACATACAGGAAGTTTCAGAGAGAAATATCAAAGTTTTAGTGTAGAACAGGATAAATTATAAAAGTTTAAGAAAAACAGGAGAGATTTTTGAGAAAAATAGGAGAACTGCTTTGGAAAATAGGGAGAAATGTTCAGAAACATACAGGAAGTTTAAGAGAGAAATAGTGAAAATTTTAGTGTAAAACTTGAAAAATTATAAATATTTAAGGAAAAAAGGAGAGATTTTAGAGAAAAATAGGAGAAATGCTTGGGAAAATAGGGAGAAATGTTTCAAAACATTGAGGAAGTATAAGAGAGAAATAGTGAAAATTTCAGTGTAAAATTATAAAAAATAAAAATTTAAGGAAAAAAGGAGAAATTTTTGAGTAAAACAGTAGAACTGCTTTGGAAAATAGGGAGAAATGTTCCAAAACAAACAGGAAGTTTTAGAGAGAAATAGTGAAAATATTAGTGCAAAACTGGAAAAATTATGAAAATTTAAGGAAAAAAGGAGAGATTTTAGAGAAAAACAGGAAAAATGCTTGGGAAAATAGGGAGAAATGTTCAGAAACATACAGAAAGATTTGGAGAGAAATAGTGAAAATTTCAGTGTAAAATTATAAAAATAAAAATTTAAGGAAGAAATTGGGAAAATTTTTGAGAAAAATAGAACTGCCTTGGAAAATAGGGAGAAATATTCAGATACAGGAAGTGTTAGAGAGAAATAGCTAAAATTTCAGTGTAAAACAAAAAATTATAAATAATAAGTTAAAAAAGGAGAAATTTTAGGGAAAAATAGGAGAAATGCTTTTGAAAATAGAGAGAAATGTTTCAAAACATGGAGCAAGTATAGGAGAGAAATATTGAGAATTTTAGTGCAAAACTGGAAAAATTATGAAAATTTAAGGAAAAAGCAGAGATTTTAGAGAAAAATAGGAGAAATGCTTGGGAAAATAGGCAGAAATTATCCAAAACATAGAGGAAGTATAAGAGAAAAATAGTGAAAATTTCAATGTAAAATTATAAAATAAAAATTTAAGGAAGAAATAGAGGAAATTTTAGAGAAAAATAGGAGAAATGCTAGGGAAAATAGGGAGAAATGTTCAGAAACGTACAGAAAGTTTTGGAGAGAAATAGTGAAAATTTTAGTGTAAAACTGGAAAAATTATGAAAATTTAAGGAAAAAATAGGATAGATTTTAGAGAAAAATCGGTGAAATGCTTGGGAAAATAGGAAGAAATGTTCCAAAACATAGAGGAAGTATAGGAGAGAAATAGTGAAAGTTTTAGTGTAAAACTTGAAAAATTATGAAAATTTAAGGAAAAAAGGAGAGATTTTAGAGAAAAATAGGAGAAATGCTTTGGAAAATAGGGAGAAATGTTCCAAAACATAGAGGAAGTATAAGAGAGAAATAGTGAAAATTTCAGTGTAAAATTATAAAAAATTAAAATTTAAGGAAAAAAGGAGAAATTTTTGAGTAAAACAGTAGAACTGCTTTGGAAAATAGGGAGAAATGTTCCAAAACATAGAGGAAGTTTTAGAGAGAAATAGTAAAAATTTTAGTGTAAAACTTGAAAAATTATGAAAATTTAAGGAAAAAAGAGAGATTTTAGAGAAAAATAGGAGAAATGCTTAGGAAAATAGGCAGAAATGTTCCAAAACATAGAGGAAGTATAAGAGAAAAATAGTGAAAATATCAGTGTAAAATTATAAAAATTATAAAAATTTAAGGAAGAAATAGAGGAAATTTTAGAGAAAAATAGGAGAAATGCTAGGTAAAATAGGGAGAAATGTTCCAAAACATACAGGAAGTTTTAGAGAGAAATAGTGAAAATTTTAGTGTAAAACTTGAAAAATTATAAATATTTAAGGAAAAAAGGAGAGATTTTAGAGAAAAATAGGAGAAATGCTTGGGAAAAGAGGGAGAAATGTTCCAAAACATAGAGGAAGTATAGGAGAGAAACATTGAAAATTTTAGTGTAAATTATAAAAATTTAAGGAAAAAATAATAGAGATTTTAGAGAAAAATACGAGAAATGCTTGGAAAAATACGGAGAAAGGTTCAGAAACATACAGGAAGTTTCAGAGAGAAATATCAAAGTTTTAGTGTAGAACAGGATAAATTATAAAAGTTTAAGAAAAACAGGAGAGATTTTTGAGAAAAATAGGAGAACTGCTTTGGAAAATAGGGAGAAATGTTCAGAAACATACAGGAAGTTTAAGAGAGAAATAGTGAAAATTTTAGTGTAAAACTTGAAAAATTATAAATATTTAAGGAAAAAAGGAGAGATTTTAGAGAAAAATAGGAGAAATGCTTGGGAAAATAGGGAGAAATGTTGCAAAACATTGAGGAAGTATAAGAGAGAAATAGTGAAAATTTCAGTGTAAAATTATAAAAAATAAAAATTTAAGGAAAAAAGGAGAAATTTTTGAGTAAAACAGTAGAACTGCTTTGGAAAATAGGGAGAAATGTTCCAAAACAAACAGGAAGTTTTAGAGAGAAATAGTGAAAATATTAGTGCAAAACTGGAAAAATTATGAAAATTTAAGGAAAAAAGGAGAGATTTTAGAGAAAAACAGGAAAAATGCTTGGGAAAATAGGGAGAAATGTTCAGAAACATACAGAAAGATTTGGAGAGAAATAGTGAAAATTTCAGTGTAAAATTATAAAAATAAAAATTTAAGGAAGAAATTGGGAAAATTTTTGAGAAAAATAGAACTGCCTTGGAAAATAGGGAGAAATATTCAGATACAGGAAGTTTTAGAGAGAAATAGCTAAAATTTCAGTGTAAAACAAAAAATTATAAATAATAAGTTAAAAAAGGAGAAATTTTAGGGAAAAATAGGAGAAATGCTTTTGAAAATAGAGAGAAATGTTTCAAAACATGGAGCAAGTATAGGAGAGAAATATTGAGAATTTTAGTGCAAAACTGGAAAAATTATGAAAATTTAAGGAAAAAGCAGAGATTTTAGAGAAAAATAGGAGAAATGCTTGGGAAAATAGGCAGAAATTATCCAAAACATAGAGGAAGTATAAGAGAAAAATAGTGAAAATTTCAATGTAAAATTATAAAATAAAAATTTAAGGAAGAAATAGAGGAAATTTTAGAGAAAAATAGGAGAAATGCTAGGGAAAATAGGGAGAAATGTTCCAAAACATACAGGAAGTTTTAGAGAGAAATAGTGAAAATTTTAGTGTAAAACTGTAAAAATTATGAAAATTTAAGGAAAAAAGGAGAGATTTTAGAGAAAAATAGAAGAAATGTTTGATAAAATATAGAGAAATGTTCAGAAAAATACAGAAAGTTTTGGAGAGAAATAGTGAAAATTTTAGTGTAAAACTGGAAAAATTATGAAAATTTAAGGAAAAAATAGGATAGATTTTAGAGAAAAATCGGTGAAATGCTTGGGAAAATAGGAAGAAATGTTCCAAAACATAGAGGAAGTATAGGAGAGAAATAGTGAAAGTTTTAGTGTAAAACTTGAAAAATTATGAAAATTTAAGGAAAAAAGGAGAGATTTTAGAGAAAAATAGGAGAAATGCTTTGGAAAATAGGGAGAAATGTTCCAAAACATAGAGGAAGTATAAGAGAGAAATAGTGAAAATTTCAGTGTAAAATTATAAAAAATAAAAATTTAAGGAAAAAAGGAGAAATTTTTGAGTAAAACAGTAGAACTGCTTTGGAAAATAGGGAGAAATGTTCCAAAACATAGAGGAAGTTTTAGAGAGAAATAGTAAAAATTTTAGTGTAAAACTTGAAAAATTATGAAAATTTAAGGAAAAAAGAGAGATTTTAGAGAAAAATAGGAGAAATGCTTAGGAAAATAGGCAGAAATGTTCCAAAACATAGAGGAAGTATAAGAGAAAAATAGTGAAAATATCAGTGTAAAATTATAAAAATTATAAAAATTTAAGGAAGAAATAGAGGAAATTTTAGAGAAAAATAGGAGAAATGCTAGGTAAAATAGGGAGAAATGTTCCAAAACATACAGGAAGTTTTAGAGAGAAATAGTGAAAATTTTAGTGTAAAACTTGAAAAATTATAAATATTTAAGGAAAAAAGGAGAGATTTTAGAGAAAAATAGGAGAAATGCTTGGGAAAAGAGGGAGAAATGTTCCAAAACATAGAGGAAGTATAGGAGAGAAACATTGAAAATTTTAGTGTAAATTATAAAAATTTAAGGAAAAAATAATAGAGATTTTAGAGAAAAATACGAGAAATGCTTGGAAAAATACGGAGAAAGGTTCAGAAACATACAGGAAGTTTCAGAGAGAAATATCAAAGTTTTAGTGTAGAACAGGATAAATTATAAAAGTTTAAGAAAAACAGGAGAGATTTTTGAGAAAAATAGGAGAACTGCTTTGGAAAATAGGGAGAAATGTTCAGAAACATACAGGAAGTTTAAGAGAGAAATAGTGAAAATTTTAGTGTAAAACTTGAAAAATTATAAATATTTAAGGAAAAAAGGAGAGATTTTAGAGAAAAATAGGAGAAATGCTTGGGAAAATAGGGAGAAATGTTGCAAAACATTGAGGAAGTATAAGAGAGAAATAGTGAAAATTTCAGTGTAAAATTATAAAAAATAAAAATTTAAGGAAAAAAGGAGAAATTTTTGAGTAAAACAGTAGAACTGCTTTGGAAAATAGGGAGAAATGTTCCAAAACAAACAGGAAGTTTTAGAGAGAAATAGTGAAAATATTAGTGCAAAACTGGAAAAATTATGAAAATTTAAGGAAAAAAGGAGAGATTTTAGAGAAAAACAGGAAAAATGCTTGGGAAAATAGGGAGAAATGTTCAGAAACATACAGAAAGATTTGGAGAGAAATAGTGAAAATTTCAGTGTAAAATTATAAAAATAAAAATTTAAGGAAGAAATTGGGAAAATTTTTGAGAAAAATAGAACTGCCTTGGAAAATAGGGAGAAATATTCAGATACAGGAAGTTTTAGAGAGAAATAGCTAAAATTTCAGTGTAAAACAAAAAATTATAAATAATAAGTTAAAAAAGGAGAAATTTTAGGGAAAAATAGGAGAAATGCTTTTGAAAATAGAGAGAAATGTTTCAAAACATGGAGCAAGTATAGGAGAGAAATATTGAGAATTTTAGTGCAAAACTGGAAAAATTATGAAAATTTAAGGAAAAAGCAGAGATTTTAGAGAAAAATAGGAGAAATGCTTGGGAAAATAGGCAGAAATTATCCAAAACATAGAGGAAGTATAAGAGAAAAATAGTGAAAATTTCAATGTAAAATTATAAAATAAAAATTTAAGGAAGAAATAGAGGAAATTTTAGAGAAAAATAGGAGAAATGCTAGGGAAAATAGGGAGAAATGTTCCAAAACATACAGGAAGTTTTAGAGAGAAATAGTGAAAATTTTAGTGTAAAACTGTAAAAATTATGAAAATTTAAGGAAAAAAGGAGAGATTTTAGAGAAAAATAGAAGAAATGTTTGATAAAATATAGAGAAATGTTCAGAAAAATACAGAAAGTTTTGGAGAGAAATAGTGAAAATTTTAGTGTAAAACTGGAAAAATTATGAAAATTTAAGGAAAAAATAGGATAGATTTTAGAGAAAAATCGGTGAAATGCTTGGGAAAATAGGAAGAAATGTTCCAAAACATAGAGGAAGTATAGGAGAGAAATAGTGAAAGTTTTAGTGTAAAACTTGAAAAATTATGAAAATTTAAGGAAAAAAGGAGAGATTTTAGAGAAAAATAGGAGAAATGCTTTGGAAAATAGGGAGAAATGTTCCAAAACATAGAGGAAGTATAAGAGAGAAATAGTGAAAATTTCAGTGTAAAATTATAAAAAATAAAAATTTAAGGAAAAAAGGAGAAATTTTTGAGTAAAACAGTAGAACTGCTTTGGAAAATAGGGAGAAATGTTCCAAAACATAGAGGAAGTTTTAGAGAGAAATAGTGAAAATTTTAGTGTAAAACTTGAAAAATTATGAAAATTTAAGGAAAAAAGAGAGATTTTAGAGAAAAATAGGAGAAATGCTTAGGAAAATAGGCAGAAATGTTCCAAAACATAGAGGAAGTATAAGAGAAAAATAGTGAAAATATCAGTGTAAAATTATAAAAATTATAAAAATTTAAGGAAGAAATAGAGGAAATTTTAGAGAAAAATAGGAGAAATGCTAGGTAAAATAGGGAGAAATGTTCCAAAACATACAGGAAGTTTTAGAGAGAAATAGTGAAAATTTTAGTGTAAAACTTGAAAAATTATAAATATTTAAGGAAAAAAGGAGAGATTTTAGAGAAAAATAGGAGAAATGCTTGGGAAAAGAGGGAGAAATGTTCCAAAACATAGAGGAAGTATAGGAGAGAAACATTGAAAATTTTAGTGTAAATTATAAAAATTTAAAGAAAAAATAATAGAGATTTTAGAGAAAAATACGAGAAATGCTTGGAAAAATACGGAGAAAGGTTCAGAAACATACAGGAAGTTTCAGAGAGAAATATCAAAGTTTTAGTGTAGAACAGGATAAATTATAAAAGTTTAAGAAAAACAGGAGAGATTTTTGAGAAAAATAGGAGAACTGCTTTGGAAAATAGGGAGAAATGTTCAGAAACATACAGGAAGTTTAAGAGAGAAATAGTGAAAATTTTAGTGTAAAACTTGAAAAATTATAAATATTTAAGGAAAAAAGGAGAGATTTTAGAGAAAAATAGGAGAATGCTTGGGAAAATAGGGAGAAATGTTGCAAAACATTGAGGAAGTATAAGAGAGAAATAGTGAAAATTTCAGTGTAAAATTATAAAAAATAAAAATTTAAGGAAAAAAGGAGAAATTTTTGAGTAAAACAGTAGAACTGCTTTGGAAAATAGGGAGAAATGTTCCAAAACATACAGGAAGTTTTAGAGAGAAATAGTGAAAATATTAGTGCAAAACTGGAAAAATTATGAAAATTTAAGGAAAAAAGGAGAGATTTTAGAGAAAAACAGGAAAAATGCTTGGGAAAATAGGGAGAAATGTTCAGAAACATACAGAAAGATTTGGAGAGAAATAGTGAAAATTTCAGTGTAAAATTATAAAAATAAAAATTTAAGGAAGAAATTGGGAAAATTTTTGAGAAAAATAGAACTGCCTTGGAAAATAGGGAGAAATATTCAGATACAGGAAGTGTTAGAGAGAAATAGCTAAAATTTCAGTGTAAAACGAAAAATTATAAATAATAAGTTAAAAAAGGAGAAATTTTAGGGAAAAATAGGAGAAATGCTTTTGAAAATAGAGAGAAATGTTTCAAAACATGGAGCAAGTATAGGAGAGAAATATTGAGAATTTTAGTGCAAAACTGGAAAAATTATGAAAATTTAAGGAAAAAGCAGAGATTTTAGAGAAAAATAGGAGAAATGCTTGGGAAAATAGGCAGAAATTATCCAAAACATAGAGGAAATATAAGAGAAAAATAGTGAAAATTTCAATGTAAAATTATAAAATAAAAATTTAAGGAAGAAATAGAGGAAATTTTAGAGAAAAATAGGAGAAATGCTAGGGAAAATAGGGAGAAATGTTCCAAAACATACAGGAAGTTTTAGAGAGAAATAGTGAAAATTTTAGTGTAAAACTGTAAAAATTATGAAAATTTAAGGAAAAAAGGAGAGATTTTAGAGAAAAATAGAAGAAATGTTTGATAAAATATAGAGAAATGTTCAGAAAAATACAGAAAGTTTTGGAGAGAAATAGTGAAAATTTTAGTGTAAAACTGGAAAAATTATGAAAATTTAAGGAAAAAATAGGATAGATTTTAGAGAAAAATCGGTGAAATGCTTGGGAAAATAGGAAGAAATGTTCCAAAACATAGAGGAAGTATAGGAGAGAAATAGTGAAAGTTTTAGTGTAAAACTTGAAAAATTATGAAAATTTAAGGAAAAAAGGAGAGATTTTAGAGAAAAATAGGAGAAATGCTTTGGAAAATAGGGAGAAATGTTCCAAAACATAGAGGAAGTATAAGAGAGAAATAGTGAAAATTTCAGTGTAAAATTATAAAAAATAAAAATTTAAGGAAAAAAGGAGAAATTTTTGAGTAAAACAGTAGAACTGCTTTGGAAAATAGGGAGAAATGTTCCAAAACATAGAGGAAGTTTTAGAGAGAAATAGTGAAAATTTTAGTGTAAAACTTGAAAAATTATGAAAATTTAAGGAAAAAAGAGAGATTTTAGAGAAAAATAGGAGAAATGCTTAGGAAAATAGGCAGAAATGTTCCAAAACATAGAGGAAGTATAAGAGAAAAATAGTGAAAATATCAGTGTAAAATTATAAAAATTATAAAAATTTAAGGAAGAAATAGAGGAAATTTTAGAGAAAAATAGGAGAAATGCTAGGTAAAATAGGGAGAAATGTTCCAAAACATACAGGAAGTTTTAGAGAGAAATAGTGAAAATTTTAGTGTAAAACTTGAAAAATTATAAATATTTAAGGAAAAAAGGAGAGATTTTAGAGAAAAATAGGAGAAATGCTTGGGAAAAGAGGGAGAAATGTTCCAAAACATAGAGGAAGTATAGGAGAGAAACATTGAAAATTTTAGTGTAAATTATAAAAATTTAAAGAAAAAATAATAGAGATTTTAGAGAAAAATACGAGAAATGCTTGGAAAAATACGGAGAAAGGTTCAGAAACATACAGGAAGTTTCAGAGAGAAATATCAAAGTTTTAGTGTAGAACAGGATAAATTATAAAAGTTTAAGAAAAACAGGAGAGATTTTTGAGAAAAATAGGAGAACTGCTTTGGAAAATAGGGAGAAATGTTCAGAAACATACAGGAAGTTTAAGAGAGAAATAGTGAAAATTTTAGTGTAAAACTTGAAAAATTATAAATATTTAAGGAAAAAAGGAGAGATTTTAGAGAAAAATAGGAGAATGCTTGGGAAAATAGGGAGAAATGTTGCAAAACATTGAGGAAGTATAAGAGAGAAATAGTGAAAATTTCAGTGTAAAATTATAAAAAATAAAAATTTAAGGAAAAAAGGAGAAATTTTTGAGTAAAACAGTAGAACTGCTTTGGAAAATAGGGAGAAATGTTCCAAAACATACAGGAAGTTTTAGAGAGAAATAGTGAAAATATTAGTGCAAAACTGGAAAAATTATGAAAATTTAAGGAAAAAAGGAGAGATTTTAGAGAAAAACAGGAAAAATGCTTGGGAAAATAGGGAGAAATGTTCAGAAACATACAGAAAGATTTGGAGAGAAATAGTGAAAATTTCAGTGTAAAATTATAAAAATAAAAATTTAAGGAAGAAATTGGGAAAATTTTTGAGAAAAATAGAACTGCCTTGGAAAATAGGGAGAAATATTCAGATACAGGAAGTGTTAGAGAGAAATAGCTAAAATTTCAGTGTAAAACGAAAAATTATAAATAATAAGTTAAAAAAGGAGAAATTTTAGGGAAAAATAGGAGAAATGCTTTTGAAAATAGAGAGAAATGTTTCAAAACATGGAGCAAGTATAGGAGAGAAATATTGAGAATTTTAGTGCAAAACTGGAAAAATTATGAAAATTTAAGGAAAAAGCAGAGATTTTAGAGAAAAATAGGAGAAATGCTTGGGAAAATAGGCAGAAATTATCCAAAACATAGAGGAAATATAAGAGAAAAATAGTGAAAATTTCAATGTAAAATTATAAAATAAAAATTTAAGGAAGAAATAGAGGAAATTTTAGAGAAAAATAGGAGAAATGCTAGGGAAAATAGGGAGAAATGTTCCAAAACATACAGGAAGTTTTAGAGAGAAATAGTGAAAATTTTAGTGTAAAACTGTAAAAATTATGAAAATTTAAGGAAAAAAGGAGAGATTTTAGAGAAAAATAGAAGAAATGTTTGATAAAATATAGAGAAATGTTCAGAAAAATACAGAAAGTTTTGGAGAGAAATAGTGAAAATTTTAGTGTAAAACTGGAAAAATTATGAAAATTTAAGGAAAAAATAGGATAGATTTTAGAGAAAAATCGGTGAAATGCTTGGGAAAATAGGAAGAAATGTTCCAAAACATAGAGGAAGTATAGGAGAGAAATAGTGAAAGTTTTAGTGTAGAACAGGATAAATTATAAAAGTTTAAGGAAAACAGGAGAGATTTTTGAGAAAAATAGGAGAACTGCTTTGGAAAATAAGGAGAAATATTTGGAAACATACAGGAAGTTTTATAGAGAAATAGTGAAAGTTTTAGTGTAAAACAGGATAAATTATAAAAGTTTAAGGAAAACCAGAGAGATTTTTAAGAAAAATAGGAGAACTACTTTGGAAAATAAGGAGAAATATTTGGAAACATACAGGAAGTTTAAGAGAGAAAGTGAAAATTTTAGTGTAAAACGAAAAATTTAAGGAAGATATAGGGGAAATTTTAGACAAAAATAGGAGAACTGCTTTGGAAAATAGGTAAAAATGTTCAGAAACATACAGGAAGTTTTAGAGAGAAATAGAAAAAATTTTAGTGTAAAACTTGGAAAATTATGAAAATTTGAGGAAAAATGTAGAGATTTTAGAGAAAAATAGGAGAAATGCTTGGGAAAATAGGGAGAAATGTTCCAAAACATAGAGGAAGTATAAGAGAGAAATAGTGAAAATTTAGGTGTAAAATTATAAAAATTATAAAAATTTAAGGAAGAAATAGAGGAAATTTTAGAGAAAAATAGGAGAAATGCTAGGGAAAATAGGGAGAAATGTTCCAAAACATACAGGAAGTTTTAGAGAGAAATATTGAAAGTTTTAGTGTAAAACAGGATAAATTATAAAATAAGGAAAACAGGAGAGATTTTTGAGAAAAATAGGAGAACTGCTTTGGAAAATAAGGAGAAATATTTGGAAACATACAGGAAGTTTTAGAGAGAAATAGTGAAAATTTTAGTGTAAAACTTGAAAAATTATAAATATTTAAGGAAAAAAGGAGAGATTTTAGAGAAAAGTAGGAGAAATGCTTGGGAAAATAGGGACAAATGTTGCAAAACATTGAGGAAGTATAAGAGAGAAATAGTGAAAATTTCAGTGTAAAATTATAAAAAATAAAAATTTAAGGAAAAAAGGAGAAATTTTTGAGTAAAACAGTAGAACTGCTTTGGAAAATAGGGAGAAATGGTCCAAAACATACAGGAAGTTTTAGAGAGAAATAGTGAAAATTTTAGTGCAAAACTGGAAAAATTATGAAAATTTAAGGAAAAAAGGAGAGATTTTAGAGAAAAAACAGGAAAAATGCTTGGGAAAATAGGGAGAAATGTTCAGAAACATATAGGAAATTTTGTAGAGAAGTAGTGAAAATTTTAGTGTAAAAAAGGAAAAATTATAAAAATTTGAGGAAAAAAGGAGCGATTTTAGAGAAAAATAGGAGAAATGCTTGGTAAAATAGGCAGAAATGTTCCAAAACATACAGGAAGTATAGAAAAGAAGTATTGAAAATTTTAGTGAAAATTATAAAAATTTAAGGAAAAAATAATAGAGATTTTAGAGAAAAATACGAGAAATGCTTGGAAAAATACGGAGAAATGTTCAGATACATACAGGAAGTTTTAGAGAGAAATAGTGAAAGTTTTAGTGTAGAACAGGATAAATTATAAAAGTTTAAGGAAAACAGGAGAGATTTTTGAGAAAAATAGGAGAACTGCTTTGGAAAATAAGGAGAAATATTTGGAAACATACAGGAAGTTTTAGAGAGAAATAGTGAAAGTTTTAGTGTAAAACAGAATAAATTATAAAAGTTTAAGCAAAACAAGAGAGATTTTTGAGAAAAATAGGAGAACTAATGTGGAAAATAAGGAGAAATATTTGGAAACATACAGGAAGTTTTAGAGAGAAATAGTGAAAATTTTAGTCTAAAGCGAAAAATTTAAGGAAGATATAGGGAAAATTTTAGACAAAAATAGGAGAACTGCTTTGGAAAATAGGGAGAAATGTTCAGAAACATACAGGAAGTTTTCGAGAGAAATAGTGAAAATTTTAGTGTAAAACTTGAAAAATTATGAAAATTTAAGGAAAAAAGGAGAGATTTTAGAGAAAAATAGGAGAAATGCTTTGGAAAATAGGGAGAAATGTTCCAAAACATAGAGGAAGTATAAGAGAGAAATAGTGAAAATTTCAGTGTAAAATTATAAAAAATAAAAATTTAAGGAAAAAAGGAGAAATTTTTGAGTAAAACAGTAGAACTGCTTTGGAAAATAGGGAGAAATGTTCCAAAACATACAGGAAGTTTTAGAGAGAAATAGTGAAAATTTTAGTGTAAAACTTGAAAAATTATGAAAATTTAAGGAAAAAAGAGAGATTTTAGAGAAAAATAGGAGAAATGCTTAGGAAAATAGGCAGAAATGTTCCAAAACATAGAGGAAGTATAAGAGAAAAATAGTGAAAATATCAGTGTAAAATTATAAAAATTTAAGGAAGAAATAGAGGAAATTTTAGAGAAAAATAGGAGAAATGCTAGGTAAAATAGGGAGAAATGTTCCAAAACATACAGGAAGTTTTAGAGAGAAATAGTGAAAATTTTAGTGTAAAACTTGAAAAATTATAAATATTTAAGGAAAAAAGGAGAGATTTTAGAGAAAAATAGGAGAAATGCTTGGGAAAAGAGGGAGAAATGTTCCAAAACATAGAGGAAGTATAGGAGAGAAACATTGAAAATTTTAGTGTAAATTATAAAAATTTAAGGAAAAAATAATAGAGATTTTAGAGAAAAATACGAGAAATGCTTGGAAAAATACGGAGAAAGGTTCAGAAACATACAGGAAGTTTCAGAGAGAAATATCAAAGTTTTAGTGTAGAACAGGATAAATTATAAAAGTTTAAGAAAAACAGGAGAGATTTTTGAGAAAAATAGGAGAACTGCTTTGGAAAATAGGGAGAAATGTTCAGAAACATACAGGAAGTTTAAGAGAGAAATAGTGAAAATTTTAGTGTAAAACTTGAAAAATTATAAATATTTAAGGAAAAAAGGAGAGATTTTAGAGAAAAATAGGAGAAATACTTGGGAAAATAGGGAGAAATGTTGCAAAACATTGAGGAAGTATAAGAGAGAAATAGTGAAAATTTCAGTGTAAAATTATAAAAAATAAAAATTTAAGGAAAAAAGGAGAAATTTTTGAGTAAAACAGTAGAACTGCTTTGGAAAATAGGGAGAAATGTTCCAAAACATACAGGAAGTTTTAGAGAGAAATAGTGAAAATATTAGTGCAAAACTGGAAAAATTATGAAAATTTAAGGAAAAAAGGAGAGATTTTAGAGAAAAACAGGAAAAATGCTTGGGAAAATAGGGAGAAATGTTCAGAAACATACAAAAAGATTTGGAGAGAAATAGTGAAAATTTCAGTGTAAAATTATAAAAATAAAAATTTAAGGAAGAAATTGGGAAAATTTTTGAGAAAAATAGAACTGCCTTGGAAAATAGGGAGAAATATTCAGATACAGGAAGTGTTAGAGAGAAATAGCTAAAATTTCAGTGTAAAACAAAAAATTATAAATAATAAGTTAAAAAAGGAGAAATTTTAGGGAAAAATAGGAGAAATGCTTTTGAAAATAGAGAGAAATGTTTCAAAACATGGAGCAAGTATAGGAGAGAAATATTGAGAATTTTAGTGCAAAACTGGAAAAATTATGAAAATTTAAGGAAAAAGCAGAGATTTTAGAGAAAAATAGGAGAAATGCTTGGGAAAATAGGCAGAAATTATCCAAAACATAGAGGAAGTATAAGAGAAAAATAGTGAAAATTTCAATGTAAAATTATAAAATAAAAATTTAAGGAAGAAATAGAGGAAATTTTAGAGAAAAATAGGAGAAATGCTAGGGAAAATAGGGAGAAATGTTCAGAAACGTACAGAAAGTTTTGGAGAGAAATAGTGAAAATTTTAGTGTAAAACTGGAAAAATTATGAAAATTTAAGGAAAAAATAGGATAGATTTTAGAGAAAAATCGGTGAAATGCTTGGGAAAATAGGAAGAAATGTTCCAAAACATAGAGGAAGTATAGGAGAGAAATAGTGAAAGTTTTAGTGTAAAACTTGAAAAATTATGAAAATTTAAGGAAAAAAGGAGAGATTTTAGAGAAAAATAGGAGAAATGCTTTGGAAAATAGGGAGAAATGTTCCAAAACATAGAGGAAGTATAAGAGAGAAATAGTGAAAATTTCAGTGTAAAATTATAAAAAATAAAAATTTAAGGAAAAAAGGAGAAATTTTTGAGTAAAACAGTAGAACTGCTTTGGAAAATAAGGAGAAATGTTCCAAAACATAGAGGAAGTTTTAGAGAGAAATAGTGAAAATTTTAGTGTAAAACTTGAAAAATTATGAAAATTTAAGGAAAAAAGAGAGATTTTAGAGAAAAATAGGAGAAATGCTTAGGAAAATAGGCAGAAATGTTCCAAAACATAGAGGAAGTATAAGAGAAAAATAGTGAAAATATCAGTGTAAAATTATAAAAATTATAAAAATTTAAGGAAGAAATAGAGGAAATTTTAGAGAAAAATAGGAGAAATGCTAGGTAAAATAGGGAGAAATGTTCCAAAACATACAGGAAGTTTTAGAGAGAAATAGTGAAAATTTTAGTGTAAAACTTGAAAAATTATAAATATTTAAGGAAAAAAGGAGAGATTTTAGAGAAAAATAGGAGAAATGCTTGGGAAAAGAGGGAGAAATGTTCCAAAACATAGAGGAAGTATAGGAGAGAAACATTGAAAATTTTAGTGTAAATTATAAAAATTTAAGGAAAAAATAATAGAGATTTTAGAGAAAAATACGAGAAATGCTTGGAAAAATACGGAGAAAGGTTCAGAAACATACAGGAAGTTTCAGAGAGAAATATCAAAGTTTTAGTGTAGAACAGGATAAATTATAAAAGTTTAAGAAAAACAGGAGAGATTTTTGAGAAAAATAGGAGAACTGCTTTGGAAAATAGGGAGAAATGTTCAGAAACATACAGGAAGTTTAAGAGAGAAATAGTGAAAATTTTAGTGTAAAACTTGAAAAATTATAAATATTTAAGGAAAAAAGGTGAGATTTTAGAGAAAAATAGGAGAAATGCTTGGGAAAATAGGGAGAAATGTTGCAAAACATTGAGGAAGTATAAGAGAGAAATAGTGAAAATTTCAGTGTAAAATTATAAAAAATAAAAATTTAAGGAAAAAAGGAGAAATTTTTGAGTAAAACAGTAGAACTGCTTTGGAAAATAGGGAGAAATGTTCCAAAACATACAGGAAGTTTTAGAGAGAAATAGTGAAAATATTAGTGCAAAACTGGAAAAATTATGAAAATTTAAGGAAAAAAGGAGAGATTTTAGAGAAAAACAGGAAAAATGCTTGGGAAAATAGGGAGAAATGTTCAGAAACATACAGAAAGATTTGGAGAGAAATAGTGAAAATTTCAGTGTAAAATTATAAAAATAAAAATTTAAGGAAGAAATTGGGAAAATTTTTGAGAAAAATAGAACTGCCTTGGAAAATAGGGAGAAATATTCAGATACAGGAAGTGTTAGAGAGAAATAGCTAAAATTTCAGTGTAAAACGAAAAATTATAAATAATAAGTTAAAAAAGGAGAAATTTTAGGGAAAAATAGGAGAAATGCTTTTGAAAATAGAGAGAAATGTTTCAAAACATGGAGCAAGTATAGGAGAGAAATATTGAGAATTTTAGTGCAAAACTGGAAAAATTATGAAAATTTAAGGAAAAAGCAGAGATTTTAGAGAAAAATAGAAATGCTTGGGAAAATAGGCAGAAATTATCCAAAACATAGAGGAAGTATAAGAGAAAAATAGTGAAAATTTCAATGTAAAATTATAAAATAAAAATTTAAGGAAGAAATAGAGGAAATTTTAGAGAAAAATAGGAGAAATGCTAGGGAAAATAGGGAGAAATGTTCCAAAACATACAGGAAGTTTTAGAGAGAAATAGTGAAAATTTTAGTGTAAAACTGTAAAAATTATGAAAATTTAAGGAAAAAAGGAGAGATTTTAGAGAAAAATAGAAGAAATGTTTGATAAAATATAGAGAAATGTTCAGAAAAATACAGAAAGTTTTGGAGAGAAATAGTGAAAATTTTAGTGTAAAACTGGAAAAATTATGAAAATTTAAGGAAAAAATAGGATAGATTTTAGAGAAAAATCGGTGAAATGCTTGGGAAAATAAAAAGAAATGTTCCAAAACATAGAGGAAGTATAGGAGAGAAATAGTGAAAGTTTTAGTGTAGAACAGGATAAATTATAAAAGTTTAAGGAAAACAGGAGAGATTTTTGAGAAAAATAGGAGAACTGCTTTGGAAAATAAGGAGAAATATTTGGAAACATACAGGAAGTTTTAGAGAGAAATAGTGAAAGTTTTAGTGTAAAACAGGATAAATTATAAAAGTTTAAGGAAAACCAGAGAGATTTTTAAGAAAAATAGGAGAACTACTTTGGAAAATAAGGAGAAATATTTGGAAACATACAGGAAGTTTAAGAGAGAAAGTGAAAATTTTAGTGTAAAACGAAAAATTTAAGGAAGATATAGGGGAAATTTGAGACAAAAATAGGAGAACTGCTTTGGAAAATAGGTAAAAATGTTCAGAAACATACAGGAAGTTTTAGAGAGAAATAGAAAAAATTTTAGTGTAAAACTTGGAAAATTATGAAAATTTGAGGAAAAATGTAGAGATTTTAGAGAAAAATAGGAGAAATGCTTGGGAAAATAGGGAGAAATGTTCCAAAACATAGAGGAAGTATAAGAGAGAAATAGTGAAAATTTAGGTGTAAAATTATAAAAATTATAAAAATTTAAGGAAGAAATAGAGGAAATTTTAGAGAAAAATAGGAGAAATGCTAGGGAAAATAGGGAGAAATGTTCCAAAACATACAGGAAGTTTTAGAGAGAAATATTGAAAGTTTTAGTGTAAAACAGGATAAATTATAAAATAAGGAAAACAGGAGAGATTTTTGAGAAAAATAGGAGAACTGCTTTGGAAAATAAGGAGAAATATTTGGAAACATACAGGAAGTTTTAGAGAGAAATAGTGAAAATTTTAGTGTAAAACTTGAAAAATTATAAATATTTAAGGAAAAAAGGAGAGATTTTAGAGAAAAGTAGGAGAAATGCTTGGGAAAATAGGGACAAATGTTGCAAAACATTGAGGAAGTATAAGAGAGAAATAGTGAAAATTTCAGTGTAAAATTATAAAAAATAAAAATTTAAGGAAAAAAGGAGAAATTTTTGAGTAAAACAGTAGAACTGCTTTGGAAAATAGGGAGAAATGGTCCAAAACATACAGGAAGTTTTAGAGAGAAATAGTGAAAATTTTAGTGCAAAACTGGAAAAATTATGAAAATTTAAGGAAAAAAGGAGAGATTTTAGAGAAAAAACAGGAAAAATGCTTGGGAAAATAGGGAGAAATGTTCAGAAACATATAGGAAATTTTGTAGAGAAGTAGTGAAAATTTTAGTGTAAAAAAGGAAAAATTATAAAAATTTGAGGAAAAAAGGAGCGATTTTAGAGAAAAATAGGAGAAATGCTTGGTAAAATAGGCAGAAATGTTCCAAAACATACAGGAAGTATAGAAAAGAAGTATTGAAAATTTTAGTGAAAATTATAAAAATTTAAGGAAAAAATAATAGAGATTTTAGAGAAAAATACGAGAAATGCTTGGAAAAATACGGAGAAATGTTCAGATACATACAGGAAGTTTTAGAGAGAAATAGTGAAAGTTTTAGTGTAGAACAGGATAAATTATAAAAGTTTAAGGAAAACAGGAGAGATTTTTGAGAAAAATAGGAGAACTGCTTTGGAAAATAAGGAGAAATATTTGGAAACATACAGGAAGTTTTAGAGAGAAATAGTGAAAGTTTTAGTGTAAAACAGAATAAATTATAAAAGTTTAAGGAAAACAAGAGAGATTTTTGAGAAAAATAGGAGAACTACTGTGGAAAATAAGGAGAAATATTTGGAAACATACAGGAAGTTTTAGAGAGAAATAGTGAAAATTTTAGTCTAAAGCGAAAAATTTAAGGAAGATATAGGGGAAATTTTAGACAAAAATAGGAGAACTGCTTTGGAAAATAGGGAGAAATGTTCAGAAACATACAGGAAGTTTTCGAGAGAAATAGTGAAAATTTTAGTGTAAAACTTGAAAAATTATGAAAATTTAAGGAAAAAAGGAGAGATTTTAGAGAAAAATAGGAGAAATGCTTTGGAAAATAGGGAGAAATGTTCCAAAACATAGAGGAAGTATAAGAGAGAAATAGTGAAAATTTCAGTGTAAAATTATAAAAAATAAAAATTTAAGGAAAAAAGGAGAAATTTTTGAGTAAAACAGTAGAACTGCTTTGGAAAATAGGGAGAAATGTTCCAAAACTTACAGGAAGTTTTAGAGACAAATAGTGAAAATTTTAGTGCAAAACTGGAAAAATTATGAAAATTTAAGGAAAAAAGAGAGATTTTAGAGAAAAATAGGAGAAATGCTAGGTAAAATAGGGAGAAATGTTCCAAAACATACAGGAAGTTTTAGAGAGAAATAGTGAAAATTTTAGTGTAAAACTTGAAAAATTATAAATATTTAAGGAAAAAAGGAGAGATTTTAGAGAAAAATAGGAGAAATGCTTGGGAAAATAGGGAGAAATGTTCCAAAACATAGAGGAAGTATAGGAGAGAAACATTGAAAATTTTAGTGTAAATTATAAAAATTTAAGGAAAAAATAATAGAGATTTTAGAGAAAAATACGAGAAATGCTTGGAAAAATACGGAAAAAGGTTCAGAAACATACAGGAAGTTTCAGAGAGAAATATCAAAGTTTTAGTGTAGAACAGGATAAATTATAAAAGTTTAAGAAAAACAGGAGAGATTTTTGAGAAAAATAGGAGAACTGCTTTGGAAAATAGGGAGAAATGTTCAGAAACATACAGGAAGTTTTAGAGAGAAATAGTGAAAATTTTAGTGTAAAACTTGAAAAATTATAAACATTTAAGGAAAAAAGGAGAGATTTTAGAGAAAAATAGGAGAAATGCTTGGGAAAATAGGGAGAAATGTTGCAAAACATTGAGGAAGTATAAGAGAGAAATAGTGAAAATTTCAGTGTAAAATTATAAAAAATAAAAATTTAAGGAAAAAAGGAGAATTAAGGAAAAAAGGAGAAAAGGAGAATTTTCAATATTTCTCTCCTATACTTCCTCCATGTTTTGAAACATTTCTCTCTATTTTCCCAAGCATTTCTCCTATTTTTCCCTAAAATTTCTCCTTTTTTCTCTTATTATTTATAATTTTTCGTTTTACACTGAAATTTTCACTATTTCTCTCTAACACTTCGTGTATGTTTCTGAACATTTCTCCCTATTTTCCAAAGCAGCTCTCCTGTTTTTCTCTAAAATACCTCCTTTTTTCCTTACATTTTTATAATTTTTCCAGTTTTACACTGAAATTTTCACTATTTCTCGCCAAGTCTCCCTGTATGTTTTGGAATATTTCTCCCTATTTTTCTAAGCATTTCTCCTATATTTCTCTAAAATCTCTCTTTTTTTTTTCCTTAAATATTTATAATTTTTCAAGTTTTACACTAAAATTTTCACTATTTCACTCAAAAACTTCCTGTATGTTTCTGAACATTTCTCCCTATTTTCCAAAGCAGTTCTCCTATTTTTGTCAAAAATTTCCCCTATATCTTCCTTAAATTTTTCAAGTTTTACATTAAAATTTTCACTATTTCTCTCTAAAATTTCCTGTATGTTTCCAAATATTTCTCCTTATTTTCCAAAGCAGTTCTCCTATTTTTCTCAAAAATCTCTCCTGTTTTCCTTATTTTATAATTTATCCTGTTTTACACTAAAACTTTCAATATTTCTCTCTAAAACTTCCTGCATGTTTTGGAACATTTCTCCCTATTTTCCAAAGCGGTTCTACTGTTTTACTCAAAAATGTCTCCTTTTTTTCCTTAAATTTTTATTTTTTATAATTTTACACCTAAATTTTCACTATTTCTCTCTTATACTTCCTCTATGTTTTGGAACATTTCTCCCTATTTTCCCAAGCATTTCTCCTATTTTTCTCTAAAATCTCTCCATTTTTCCTCAAATTTTCATAATTTTTCAAGTTTTACACTAAAATTTTTTCTATTTCTCTCTAAAACTTTCTGTATGTTTCTGAACATTTCTACCTATTTTCCAAAGCAGTTCTCCTATTTTTGTCTAAACTTTCCCCTATATCTTCCTTAAATT